>NC_134371.1:43471911-43772058 GCF_035582795.1 Mycteria americana
AAAAAGAAGCTTACAGGAAAACTGGAGAAAGATAAATTTCAAATCTTTGATTTATTCCACGTGAGCCTTATTGTTCCTTTAAAATATCATTCGATTGTTTATCACATAATATTTTTTATGTAATAAACCAACCTGTTTTAAACATTTCCTCTTATCTTTCTTCTAATTCATGTAGGTCTTGCAGCCTAATAGTAAGCAAAATATAACCACTTTCAAATGTTTACCACTCGAAAAGTCTATTTACACATTCTTATTTCCTCCCAAATACTTTTCAGATTACTTAAATGAAGTTCAGTGAGTCTTAGACACGTGAATAATTACAGTAAGATGTTAAAGGGATTACAGCTGCAACATAAAGTAAACCATGTATTGGCCAATTCTATGCTGTAAGGTGGTTGGGGCTGATCTGGTTGAGTTGTACATAGTTCAACTGCTTTAATTATCAAGTTATAAGAAATATAGGACTTTGAACTATAGTGGTTAAATCACTTCCCTGAACTAGAGGAAACTGGTTTTCCATCCTTGTGCCAATGAATATTTATACAAAGTGGGACAGAACCAACAGGAGCAAATTTAATAGTTTCCATTTTGGGATATGCTTGTGTGTGTGGTTTAACACAAGTACATTCCTATAACACCCTGAGGGAGATGATGAAATGTACAGGGCTCCAGAGGATCTAAGCTTTGACTCGCATACCACGTAACAAGCACACATATCTCTTTGTGAATCTAAAATTAATTATTTAGAAATTGATGTCTCAAGTTTCTAGCTGGAGAACTTAGAATCCCAAATCCCACTTACCTGAAAAGAAAATTAGGATCCTAGGAGATGAAGTTTCTTGAAAATGGTACTTACATGTGTAAGTCACTTTATATTTGCATAGTACTCTACCTGGATGATAATTTACATTGAAGTAAATTTGTGGTCTGGGCATGAGAGTAGAAAAGAGATGCAAAGATGGTGACTTAGAAGCCTTGAGAACTGACAGTATTTAAAGAATTTTTTTTAACTAAATTATATATAACCTGAACTTAAATTTCTTGAAAATTTATTCAGAATTACAAATCACTGCTGGAGGATGTTGAATCTGTTCCATCAGTACTAACTCCCATAAAACATAATAAATTGTGAGTGCCTAGGTATTTGTTTAGAATCATTTTTGTTGATGTCATGCTGAGAAAGGCTGTAAGAAATGAAATACAATGCAGACCTACACATCTAGCAGTTCAACAGGTACTGCTATTGGCTATAAAGGAAGATAAAATGAAATGTTGTGACTTCTTATAAACTTTACCACCACTTCAAGTGAAGGACATACTCTTACTTAGCAGTTCAGGTATTCAGCCACAAAGTAGGAGATGTGTAATTAAAGTTCAGTAGGCACTCCGTATGATAAAGGAAAAGGTTAAAAAGTTGTTCTCAGTGGTAGTTAAAACTGCTATTTGTACCTTGCCTTTCCCTTTCAAAGCTCAGCAGCTTCGCAGCATCTGGAGTAGTGGCAATATAGGCTACCCTACTATGAAATAAATAAATAAATTGTAAGGGTATTTTTCGCTGCATATGGTTTGCCAGAGGAAATTGTCTCAGTCAATGGTCCACAGTTTATTTCAGAAGAATTTGACATGTTGTTAGGTCTAAATGCAGTGAAGTATGACAAAGTTGCTTCATTTCATGAAGCATCAAATGGAGCAGTGGAACATTTTTTTTCAAACCATTAACCAGACAATCGCACTAACAATACATTATCAGAGAACTGGAGTTTGGTTCTTTTTTTTGTTCCTTTTTTGGTACAAAGCATCCTCTGTATGTCACAACAAAAGAAACATTTAGTTAGTAGTTTTTAAATAGACTGAGAAGTCTTAAGGCTTGTGCTGTTACCGTAACACAATGCTTATGGCCTGTTACAAGCAGTGGTAACACTATCTTTACTGAGTTACCAGGCTACGTAGGGTTAGAAGCTTTTATGGCTGGAGTCACAAAATACTGGCTTTCTTGTTAAAGCTCAGCCCTTTGTGGAGTCAATGACAAAATCCTCACTTGCACGGAGGACAAGGGGTGGTTTTCTTCCCTTTGTCCACTCATGCAGGTTAGGAAATGCTCAAGAATTTGAAATTCTGAGTAAAGCAAAGAGGAAGCTGAGCTGAGAGCAGCAAGTGTGTCAGACAAGTTATTTCTTACAAGGCTCTGAAGAGTTTGTTTTACTGCTTTTCATTCTGACCTGGGAAAGTGCATGGCATTGCTGTTAAAAGCTATCACAAAGACTAAAGTGAATAAGGAATGATGATTATTATTTTGTATTGAGAACAATAGGGTTTTGGTGTCCTATAGGGATGAATTGCCCAACTGACAATCAAGGTATCAATACTTGACTTACTTCCCTACCACTGATTTATTATGTGGCTGTTTCTATTAGCCATACAATAAATATTTTGATCTTTTCTCTTGTTCTTGGTGTTATCTAATTAGACTGAATGTCAGCAAAGATTGGTTCTTACTGTGTGCTCACGTGGTGCACAGTACCATGGCATCACAAAGAGCCCCTAATAACACAGTAAATAACAGAATAAAGATTAATACTCTAAGCTGTCCAAACATGCGTGCAAGGTGTGAGGAAATTTTAATCAACCCACTTAGGGCTTTTTAAATTGTAAATTTGCTCGGGAAAAAATCTTGAGTGAGTCTAGTAAAGCTGAGAAACTAGTTATTCTGAAAATGAGAAGGTAGGCCTCACAATGTGAGCTGTAATCAATGGCTAATAAATCTCTCAGAGATACAATTTAAAATGTGAAGTTTTATTTTATTTTCAGGCCTTCCAGTGCTTTTTAATCTCATTCTCTTGTTATTTTCTTTTTTTGGGTTTTACTTTACTTGTGATTGGATTTTTCCTTGTATTTTGGAATTGTTTATGACTTGCATGAGTCAGCAGTGAAAGAAAAAAGTCTGTTGATCAATTTTAGAACATTGCAGGTAGGAAATTCTCATCTGGTCTAGTTTGCCATAACTACATTGAAGTGAACGTATCTGAGATAATTTATGCTGAGACCTACCCCCTGTGTTTCAAAGGTAACATTTTCCTGTGTATTAAGGGGTAGATTTGCTGAGGGGGAGGGTTTTGTAGAGGCCAGCCCCCTCTCCCTTTCTCCCAGGTGTGGCACATCTGTTCCCCATCACACAATATAGCTACACAGCTCTGCACAGTCTCCTTTCTCCTCTGCCTTCGTACCTCTCATTCACATTGTGGCTGCATCTGTCTGATATATTGAAAGCACCAAAAAGCTTAGGACATTATTAATAACTTTTTGCCAAATGATGGTTTTGAAAATCATCTCGGTGTATCTGTATTCTGACTACAGACAACTCGGTCAGAGAACAGGCTCTGAGTTCTTTGGGGAGAACTGTTCCTGTCAAGTTCAGCGCTGGTGGTAAGGTCATCAAGGAGATGGTCTTAAATGACAGTGTCATGAACTTGCCAACTGATTCTTGCCAGCTTGCTGGGGTTCTGGCTAAACCCTTCAGCATGATGGACAGGACAAGTACAGATGAAGCCTTTGCCCTGTTGCAGCTAGAGAATGGCTGATGATGAATAGAAATGACTCCCAATACAATGTATTACATTGTATTTTATAAGCACAGCTGAACTGTCTCCAACTTACTTGTGGGCCTGAATAACTTTCCTTTAAATAGGTGTTCTTAACAGACATTCACACTGAAGAATGTGTATTTTTTTGCCCACAGGCTCCTATTCACCAAATATGCAGATTCTGTGTTTTCTTTGATGCTGTTTGGTTTGGGGGGGGGGGGGGGGGGGGGGGGGAGCTATACACATTATCTCATTATTTGTGGCAACTTCAGCTTTTGTGCATTTAGTTCTATTGGATTGTCTGTTTTCATGGTAAGTGATTTGAACATGTATTCCCCTCCGTATTTTGCGTATATAAAAAATTCAGTTTACAGAGGCCATTTCAGGATACACTTACGCAGGCCAAACGGTTCTAAATTTGAATCACAAAATTTCAAAAGAAATCCTATTCTCTGTTGTTGAAGTTGTTTGGATAAATAAAGTCAGAAGGATAGAGCCCTGCTGTAGGATGACATTTAAGAATTTGTAAAGAAACAGTCATAATTTTATAGCACGTCTTGAACACAATTTAAGTAATTCATTGGGAAAAATTATGGACAATCATACTCAGGAGATTTATTTATACAGAACCTAATTTAATACAATGCTGAGACTAAAGCTACCCTCTCTCTTAATCTGGGTGTGTAATTTTTGTTAATATGAAAGAGCTGTGTGTGCATGAACCGAGGATGCCTGTATCCCTGAGTGCTTAATTGCTGTATTCAAAATCATTCTTCTCCTTACAAAGGATTTGATATTAGGATTGTTCAGAATTATATATGGCTTGACTTTAACAAATAATGTTGGATGTTGCCAGACTGTTATTTAGAAAAAGAAAATTACAAGAAGTGGTTGAATAAATAAAAGACAGTCATTATATATGTAGGATCCCTGTTAGCTTCCCTCCTTGCAGTATTCTCTAAACTTACACTAAACAGTGTGTACTCTGGAAGAATCAGTTTATCCATGGTTTTTCTATTTTTTCAGGAATTAGAGTTTTAAGGATTTCTTATTGTTTTCTAATACTGGAAAGTCAGAAGATAATTCAGGTCAGAAAGGACATTAGGAGGTCTCTTGTCCAAGCTTTTGCTCAAAGCAGGGTCAGCTATGGGCTCAGACTAGGTTTCCTGGGGCTTTATCCAGACAGATTTGGAAAACTTCCAAGGATGGAGACTGCAACGGTATACACAGAAATGTCCAGATGACAGTAATTTCAGTATGACAAATATATGCTCTGACTGCTGCAGACTCCCCAGATTAACTGCACCTTTGGAGCCCCACCTTGAAAGGTTCTTGCCTGCTCTGAGGCAGGTCTGTTGGAAAGTGGTTAGAATTTACATCACTTGGTATCTCCTAGGTGATACAGGTTATCTGCGCAGTGTGATATACTGGCTACTTAGCTGGATCCTCTCAGCTAATGGTCAGGGATGTGGTTGTACTGAAATGGAAGGAATTAGACATCTTTATTCCTATTAAAGATCAGGTCAATTAGCATGTGGTTAGGCTTTTAAGTCAAGAAGTACACACAATTTAGCAAGGCGCCAAGTGATTGAATTGATTGGGTTTGGCACTTAAACTGCCAGCAGGAAGAGATGACTTTCTTATGTGCCTGATGAGGGCATATTATACTTGACAAGCAAATGTCAGTACTATTATAACTACCAAAACAGTCCTTACACAGATGATGTTTATAAAATATGTTTACGTTAATGCTAATAACAGTAAAAATGAGTATAGTGGTGAATACAATCTCCATCTGTAACTGTAAAACAGTAGCTATATAGATTGGCACTAGTTCAGCTATCTTCAGAAATTTTAGTCCCTTCATTAAGGATGCTAGAAGCAGCCTCAGTAGAAATATTTACATTTTTATTTCAGAGCAAGATAGCCTCACATTGGAGGTGCTTTTGTTCACACTGAAGTGTGAGGAGCAGCAGAAGTTATTTAAAATTGTTCATTTCTAGAAATGAAATACCTGATTATATTGGAGATATTTGAAGCTCTTATTGATATTGGAGATATTTGATTATATTGGAGATATTTGAAGCTCTAAGTTCCAAGCTAAAGATTTCAGTACTGGGTTCCGCAAATCTTAGTCTGTATTTCTTCATCCCCTTACTGCTTAATTTGATAGAGATTTGGGTGAAACATTTGTCTCATTTACAGGAATGGAGTTCATGACTGTTTGTTTTATAGGAAACTAGCAAAACACTAGTATAGCATTCAGAAAGAAAGTTAAATACTTAGAAATAATAAAAAAATGGAAATGCCTACTATGTGCTGCATTGGAAAGATACAGAGCAATGGTGTAACATTCTGACAGGATTATGAATAGCAGACATTACAGTGCATTATTAGACTGGTCTTTGTAGCAAGTATGGATTTTTCAAGCTCTGTTTATTTTGCTTTTTTATAAGCTAAGGTTTAGCTCTTACATTTTCATAAAGGAAGTTGCAGTCCACTCAAGCGTAAATAAAATTATGAAATATGTTTTCTATGAGGGGAAGAAAGCAGGAATGTAATCACCAGTACCTGAAACACATATACCCTGTGTTTCTCAGCAGACGTGTTACTGAATAGAATGGCCAGACATTAGCATTTTTAATGTCTTCTAACGGCATATGACAAATGTGTCATGAATAATTAGATATTACTAACTACTGAACAGTGCTTAATTCACTTACCTGCCGGTACATTTGCCCTTTCTATCTGACAGCTCAAGTTGAATAAATGCTATCCCTGGCTCTGAACCACCAGCTGCATAGGGCAGAAAGGTCAGTCTTTCACATCATAGAATGAAAGCTCTTTCCACTGAATAGTAATGCAGCTCCTGAGTCTGTATTATGTGAACGAAACTGCCTGGATGGTCAGTGGTGTGAACTGGTGCTGGACTTTTCTCTCTGATTAGATGGTTTGCTAGCCTCATGGTTTTAATGCGGGTGAGGCATGAATTAACTTCAGCAAACTAAGAAAAGAGTTTCTCAAGATGTATATCTATATGTCAAGAGACTTCTTCTTACATATTAAACAATGCAACGGCGAGGTCCTCAGCTGATGAAAACTCGCTTTCATTGCTATCTGTAGACTTAGCTGACTTCATTGTTTGGAAGAGTGTCCGGAGCTTCAAATCTTTAGCTATATTAAAGCCTACAAACTCCTTTAAAAATATTGATGGGACTATAGTGGATGTGTGTTTTTAAAGATTTTGCTGCATTTGTTTTTAATTTGTAAGGTCAGGTTTACAATACTGTGCTGGCTTAGAATATTCTTCACACATATCTCTAAGGCTACACTAGCCAATACAATCAAATTTACAACTGGAATAGAATTGATTACCTTAGCATCCTTTGCCAATGTTGTCAACAATTTACATTTTAGGCAGAAAATAAGGTCACATTAAGGGCCAAGACCCTGCTCCAAATGCCATTGAAATCAATGGAAACTTTCACACTGACTGCAGAATGCTTAAAGGTCAGGCTCTAAAGTCCAAATTCTCATGCTGGAAAGCTGCCCAGCGCTCAGGGTTGGCCACTGAACAAACAGGCACTGAAAGAAACTCACATCCTGTAACAGGCAGTAGTACTTTAACTGTAAGGCTTATAAGGAGGCAGCATTTTGCTGTAAACAGTGGAAAAAAGGGCAAAGAAAGTTTTTTATACAAAAAAATAGATTAATGTCATATTAAAAAACAGCACCTAATTATTACAGTGATATTTGGATTTTCTATGCTTAACACAAAAATCAGTTAACATAACTTTTATTTATTTCCCCTATTTTTCATAAAATAGCATAGTTTTTCTTTTAATGTATACTTTTAAGCATACAAGACAATAAATATATGAGTGTGTTTAAAAAAAAAAATACATAGAAACATTACCAAAATGAGCTAACAGCAGTTGGATAAGAAAAGGAACAATTAAATTTTTCAATGATCCAGTGTGTTTGCTGTGATTAAAGGGAAAACTGGAAAAAAAAAATTAGAGGAAAAAATTAGAGTATAGATGATTTAGACTGTAGAAAGTCTCAATGTGTAGCTCAAACTATGCTGAATTCCATGAATGAAAATGGAGGCTGCTAAATAGGAGGAAAAGTAAAAGAGAAAGTGAGATGGCAGGGTCTTCCACATGAAGATCATGATAGAGGTTTTGTGATGTTGCATCTTCCTCATCTGTGAGAAAGCAATTTGTAATCATTCCTAAAGTTAAACCTAATTTAAAGTGCAGTAAAGTTGATGCAGTGTTAGAAAGGTTATTTTTCTTTTATGAAGCTGTCAAACTTTGCCTTTCTCAGCTTGTACTATCTAGTCTCTGTCATTGCTTCTTAGCAAAAATGCTTTGTGTATATGCTTGAAAGATGCATTTTGACGATAAGACGGGATGGGAGCTTTTGCATCTAAACTGAGGAAACAAGAATTAAAGCAGCACTGAAATGTGCTTGTGTGCTGTGCTTTCCGCTGTTGAGATGCGGTGCAGCCGTTTCTCTTCAGGGGAGCAGGTAAGTAATAAGAGAAAACACAGTGTCTTTGCTGAAATAAGTTGCCGGTTTGTCATGGGAAGACATGACTATGGGGGAGGAATGAGCAATTGTTCATTCACATCAATAGAAATATTAAAGAAACAAATAAGAAGATTACTCATTTCCTAACTGCTGTGAATGCACCTAGCACACATATATAAATATATTTATGTTATACAGCACAACTCAGGTTGTGTTGGTCTTGATCCATAAAAGAGAAATCCTGAGTTTTCCTTCCCATCCATTTGGTGATTGACTGTCTTGAGAGTATTTAAAAAATTGGAAAAAATACTTCTTTTCTTTTCTTTTTTTAACACTTTTTTTTTTTGTTTGATCTTAAGTGAGAAATGGGGAGAAATGGGGTTATGAGTGCATGAATTTCAGAGGCCATCTGTAAAAACTATTTCATATTTTTTTATATAAAAAATCATTACAAAATGTTTATCACTCGCTGTATCTCACAGGGTACATTCACTTATAAGATAGTCTTAAAATTGCGTATTGTGAGTTTGTGTATGTATATGATGACATATTGATGATAAAGCAATTTACCCATTTTGCTAATCATAAACTGTATGCTGTGACTAAGCATAATTAAAAAGAAGCAAATATAAGGAGTTTCTTTCAACATCAGTCACATGCCTGTTGGGTTGGTAAACTCTTCAAGCCGGGGATTATATCTGCTCTGTTGGTTCAGTCCTGTGCTTTTCAATGATAAATGATTTTTTTACAGTTAAATAATTCATTATTGTATTTCTGTGAACATTTACAGGATTCTGATCCAAACTGTGGTTGCTCAGCATTTTCATCATCATTATTATCTGGAACATAACTTTTTAACATATGTTTTAACCACACTTGACCCTTAAAAAATGTGAAGTCCATCCAGTGACCATTACATTGGGTAGTTTTTCTGCATTCACTGCTTCTGTTGGATACAGTACCAGACGGGCTAATTGTGGGTGATCATTTCCTCTCGATGCTTCCTAATGACACTGTATATATAGGCTATTAGTAGGAGTGATTCAGCTAAAGCTTAACATCTATTGCCTGTGCTACTTACAGAACTTATAACTGGAAAGATCTCTTGTTTCTTTCCAAAAGCAGCTGCTCTTTTCTGCTCAGGTATGTGTCTGCTAGTCAACTTGCTGTGTTGGTTTTCATATCCCTGAAGTTTTTGTAGGGTTTCATTATCATTAGGATTTCCAGAATCCTCTCCTGCAGAATCTCCTGCAAAGAGTTAACAACTTTAATATTTTCTCTTCACTATGAAAAGGTAGTCTTCCTTTTTTGGTAAGTGTGAAATGATGAAAGGGCTTTCAGACAGTCTGTGTATTCAGTCTCATAAATTATTTAAACATATTTGTGTGTTATTTTACCAGGCGAATACTGGGTTCTTACTGTATTTATCATTTTTTTTTTTTAATTTTCTGACATATATGGTAGTATCATTAAAACTTTTCAGCAGTGTTGAAGGAACTCATGCCTATAGCTAAATGGAAAAGTAATATGGTCATTTCTTTGCATTCACAATGAATTTTCTATGCTGTTCACCCCAAGGCTCTTAGTATTGAGCGAAATGCACTCCTTAATCAGACATGAGGCCTCATTGTAATTGTAAATCTGCAGTCAAAAAAAAGCCTTAATAGTACTTGCAATATAACTGTAATACGTTCCAAGTTGCCTGGTTATAGCTCAGTGTTTACATTAATATGGAGTAGAGAGACTTGATCCATACCTGCAGTACACAGAACCTCAAACCTGGCAATTGGAATGGGAATATTACTGTGGATTGGTCTTACAAATTTTGAAGGTAACCATTTTCTTTGTTTACATATACATTACACACTATGCATATAAAGTCATGCACATGAATTTAAATATGGTGGCTATCTCCTAAATGTGTTGGATAAAATATATATTTTAGGCCTCCAAAATTAATGTTGCTAAGTACTGAGAAGTTTGGCTAGTCAAATGCCCAAGTCACTTAAGTTTCTCGTAGCAGGGGAACAATGTCATCTGTAAAATGGTCTGTGGAAACTTGAGGAGTGTGTTTGGAGTTTGGATGAGATGAGCTTTGAGGAAAGATGGCTGATAGTTAGGAAAACATTCGTTGTCTTCTGTGTTTGAGTACTGCACAAGGTGGTTTCTTAGCACTCTGGCACCTGCTGCATGTACGGAATATATTTTTTTAAAATTAGATAAAGATTTGTTAGTAATTGTTACATTGCATTAGTAGGAATGTTAAAGTTACCAATACCTTGTTGTCTGAGAACAACCTAGATCAAAAATACCACCCTCAGAGCATGGGAACTGCAGTTGAAGGCAGGCTTCACAACAGACAATTTTCTAATTTATATTTTGCTGTAGGCATTCACAGGTGCACTTTGACGTAAATTCAGATCATTAGATTTGTCATCAAGTTTTTTGCTCCAGTTCTGCTTTGGCCCCATTTTATTCAGCATAGTTGTTAACCTGTGTGCAAAGGGAGCACGGTCTATTTGCAAAACAGCAACAAGAAAGAATGGTAGCATGGTACAACTAATCCATTTTTCACACATGAAAAATATATGGTACTGTGATGAAGACTGGGCCTGGATGAAGCAAGGAGGTGTCATTAGCAGTCCGGTTTCTATGCCAGGTTAAAACATTAGTAGTAAATAGCTTAAAATCACAGAAACCTTAATGTTCACCAAATTCATGTTCCTCATCTGTTTCCATTTATTATACAGAACACGGATGTTATGACTAGACAGGTATTTAGGTGCTGGTAACTACATACAATTTTACCAATGCCTTAAATACAAACATCCATTATCTGTAGGTATGAAAAATAAGAAAATAAGCCTTGAACCCATTTCTAAAACTCTGTTTGTGGCTTTACCCGCCCGTGTCTCCACAGCTACTCAAACCTACTATCAAGTGTTAGTGTTCTCCATACGTATTTATTTTGAGGAAAGCCAAAATTCACAAGAACCATTCTGGTTTGTGTTCTTCATCTGTCTCAGATTTTATTTTTAGAGTAAAGAGCCTCCAATTGAATAGAAGGACTGATATCCCTTGAGAGAGAAAGGGTATAGGAAAATATAAGCAAATGGAAATTGCCAACAATGGGGGGAAGCACTTGGTGAAGGCTAGGGAAAAATAAAAGGAAAATGAGGAGAAATAATACCTCAAATCTTGGATTGGAGATGCTTTCTGGATCAGAGGATATTACAGAAATACATCTCCTGTGATTAAAAAGACTACTAAGATAAGGAGCATTTGGGGGCACAGTTGGTGCTGCTGAATATTGCTGACTAAATCTTTTCTCCCAAAAATGAGAACAGTAGGCGCTGATGGCTTCCAAGAACTTGAAAAATAACATTTTGTTTAATTAAATGGAAAAAGTTCCTCAGTGAAGCTTTCTTGTTTGGTTTGAGCTTTTGCATGGAAGAATTGACTATTCAAATCACTGTCATTATTCATAACTATGAATGGCAATGATCTATACGGTCTTCAGCTCACTGTGGTCAGATAATCACAGAAGGATGCAAGTTTGAAAACTCTGGAGGTTTCTAACTTGATATTTCTATTTTTTCTTAGCCTTAATTCTTATTTTGTGAATATATTTCAGATTCCTAAATGATGACAAAAAGGTGGTGTACCTGTAATGATAGCTTATAAGAGCAGTATAGTTTTAAAATGCTTTATAGAGGAACGCTAAGTGACGCCACATGGTCTAACATCATTGAAATTAATTGTCTCTATTTCTTGTAAAGCAATTCTACCATGCTTTTCCAGATGCACCTGCAGAAGTTAATGGTGCATTCATGAGATTGCATTACATTGCTGTAGATTTCTGTCATGAATGCAGCAGAAAACGAACCAACCCTGAGTAACAGGGGGGTGCATTTGCTGATGGTCTTGTGCACTCCCAATGAAATACTGATCTGCTGCTTACTGACCTGTTTCCTAAACCCTCGCTTATCCGTAGCCCTGTAGCATTTACTGTGGGTTACCATGTGAGTTTACTAGTTGTTTCCCTAACAAATGTAGTGGTCAAGCTCTAGCTTCACACTTTTGCCTCCCATTATTTCTCTTTTTATTCTTTAAACCATCAATGGCACCATTTATACTGTTCATACTTCTGTATTCCGCTTGCTCTGTAATTCCTGTATTTACAATAACGCAACAAAAACATTCATTGCACAAGCACAGCAGTCCCTCTGTCAATTATGTGATTTATATTGATTTATGCCAGCTGAAGTTTTGGACTAATATTTTAAATGTCCAAAATATGTGTATCAAGATGAGGGAGCAGATTGTAGCTGGTCTGTGAAGGTGTATATATAACACAGCAAATATCACTCAAAGAAACTTCTAAATCTCTCTTGCTGAGGACCAACAACAGTGAAAACCAAAAGCCCTTAAATTCAGAAAGCACTAATCTCTTGCTGATCTCGAGGCACAGTGGGATACATACTTTTATCGAGTGTTCTGAATACTGGTAAAATAGTTGGAAAAAGGAAAGCTTCCTTACTTTACAATAAAAGCCACACAGCAAACACTGACCTAAAAGCTGGGTTAGAGGCAAAGAATAGTCTGTGGAGTAAAAATAAATTTTAATTTTGTAGAAATACCTTTGCTCCACAGAATCCCCAATCATACGTGCTATCTATACTGGCAGATCTACAGCCAGTATGGATGTATGCGCCTTGCAACATCTCTAGCACAAGGCTAGTGTGGCTGCCAAAGACTGAACCCTAACTAAAATCAGTCACTTCAGTGGCAACATAATTGAGTTGATATGAAGCACTTAACAAGAGAAGTCCACACCCCATGTCTGCAGTAATAATAGTCTAGTTCCACCACTTAGGAGCTCTAATTTCACATTGTTGTTATGCTTTCAGTCTATTACTGTTACAGGACAAATTGATCCAGTTTACAATCAGCATGTAAACACACACAAAGAATAGAACACATCTAAGCACATTAGATAGAACTAGATGTTAAAGATAAAATTTGGCTGTATTAAATGTATTTCAATATATGTGTG
Organism: Mycteria americana; assembly: GCF_035582795.1. Taxonomy (NCBI): domain Eukaryota; kingdom Metazoa; phylum Chordata; class Aves; order Ciconiiformes; family Ciconiidae; genus Mycteria; species Mycteria americana. Next base: position 43,485,085 of record NC_134371.1, read on the forward strand.
CTGTGTTTTTATGCCGTAGCACATTGTGGTACATGTTATTACATGCAAACATAAAATAGACTGTGTGTGCATTGTAGCATTAAGGTCTGAGGAATTATCTGTAGGTTTGACAGCTTTTCAAAACTTAAGACAGTATCATTCAAATTTTAATTGGTTTGCAATGAAGTAGTTGTTTTGAAATCTTCCTTCTTAATAAATCTGTAGCACAGCGCTCAGAGGCTTAAGGAAAAGTACTTCGTGGCCTTTTCCTTATCCCCAGAATCTTCATGCATAGATGTACATCTGCATCAATTGTCTCATCTCCAGACTAATTATCTCATTTACATATTTCATGCTTTCTGCTTAGAATGCTCCATGGGACAGCCAAGCTTTACATTGTGTGCTGTCAGACGCAACCGATTAAGGATGCATTTTTATTTTATTAAATATTATTATGAATTGCATGGTACATTTAGTATTAACGGAATAACATCATGTAGTGCTTCATATAAAATATTATGTTAAAGATTTGTTGCAAGACAAAGCTCCCAGAACTTAAAAAATGCTAAAATTAAGGGCTTTGTGCAATCTTCCCTGGTCAGCTCTTCCAAGCTCCGGTATTACTCCCCCTGCATTTTGAGAGTCTTGAGTTAATGAACTCTTTTCTTTTTTCCTATTTCATTTAAGGTAATACAAAGACTGTCACTCTCATACCAGTTACATTTTGCAGATGTCATGCCATAGAAGTAAAAAATTGTTCACAGTAGAATGGCACATAACTGATAAAATAGTGACATAGTGGACAAGTGAAAATACAGCAAGCAAGTTCTCATAGCTGTCGGTCAGTCACACCTAATTAAAGATATAACTTTTGCTCCTTTCATGGTCTGATGCTTAAGAAGATAGTATAGTTGAAGATAGCCTCAATATGTAAATTCTAGTGTGAATTTGGGACCCTTGATACCACCTAAATGCTGAATACAAGTCTCCCCTTAAAAAATAGTGACTGTTTGAGGTATCCAGGTAACTGGGCATGTTGCTATTGTATCCCCTTAAGATTATGCGTCTTAGTACCTTGAGTGCAGGTAGGCTGCTTTCTCTGAGAGGTTCCTTCAGGGGATCGCGTACTCCTAACTATACTCCAAGGTAGAAACCTTGGTAGTCTGCTCGGTGCAGGCTGTGTGACTGTTACACATTCTGCTTTACAGGCTTCTGTTGAGTGAGTTATTTTACATGCAGAGTGCAGAAGTGTCATGGTTCACTGACTAATGGCTGCTAGCCCACTTCCTTGTATAGCGAGATTAATTTGCTATAGGATGAACCAAATAAGCACCCTTGACAGGCAGGATGTGTGTCCTTTCAGTGACTGAAACGAATAGTTATCCCAGTTAGTATTGACCTTTCAGTTCTACTGAAAGGCAGCTTAATATTGTTCCTTCATTTGAGGATAGATATTGCTACTCTTCCTCTGCTAAGTACTGCTAAAGAATAGCAGAATATGGCCTGTAATAAAGTGTAGACCTCCACAGAGATGGTAGGTGATCCTTTGTGGTCCTTTTCTCCCCTGAACTGTACCGTCAGTCATTTTATGTTTGATCTTTCTTTATACTTTACCACTGATCCATAAAAAGTAGTTTGACGATAAGTGAGCAGAGAAATTTCTGAAGACCACCTGTCTACAGACATCATGCATGGATTTCTGTCCTTAAAAAGAAAACCCCATCTGAACAGCTTCTAATAAGGAAATCTTCTCAGATTCACATAAAAGACCGAGATCTGTATGTACAGCTATGAAATCAATAGGTAGTCCCTGAAGCCACTGCATGTAAGAGACCAACTATTATAATGCGCATTTGTCTGCAGCTCTGGAATTTGCAGCTCTGGAAAAAGAATTCTGCTCAAAACAGCATCAGTCTGTCTGAATAACAGAGGTAATGAAGAAAAAAAGAAACCAAAACAAGCAAACACCCCCCAACCCCCAAAACAAAACAGAAAAACATTTTGATGAGCAACATATGTAGCTCATCAAAGTTTTGAGAACTATTTTCCTTTACTCTTGTCAGCACTCTGTAGTGCTTTATACTGCCCGTGATAACAAAGAGGGCACTCAACTGCTCTTTGGTGCACTCTTAGATTCAAGGTGTGTGGAACTGAATTATTTCATAGTGCTCATTTATGCTACCTTCACATACAGTGGCTTTTTCCCATTTAAAAAAAAAAAAGTGTTGAAACACAAACACTAAATACTTCACAGCCATAAAATTAGAATCAATGAGTTAGTAAAATCACAAAATGATGTTTAATAGCTCAGCTATTGAAACCAGTATGTTCATTCCCTTCCACGTACAGAAGAGCTTATACTGTGCTCATCCCCAACCAACTGAAACTATAAATACATTAAACACAAAATCAGCTAATTATAATCTAGGGTGTATTTTCTTTTAACATATATAGGCCCTTAATAGCTACAATATGCATTGCTTATGGTATTCACTCTATTTCAGTAATTCTACCCAGCAGCCCTGTTTTCTCCATCTACGTTTTAACCTCACAGGTGCCTTATTCAGACTTCTTATGTGCTCAGTAATTTCTGTCAAGAAAGAAACAAGAGTTGCCGGGGCCTAATGGCTTTAACTTTAAATGTCCTGTTTAATCACAGTCTCCTAGACATTTACACTGTTCCATATGTATTTTTGGCAGCTCTAAGAAAAGGGAATTCATCTAGTAATAGCACTGAAAGGGTATCCATTTTTAGACTGAATTTTGTGGATTCCTGTATTTGAACCTGTGAAAGGCGCTCTCTATCCTGATAAATTCCCATCTCTATATTTTAGTTGTTATTTTCAGTCATAAAAAGAATTCTACTTTCCATCAGGCATTTTACCCTTAAGGGAGTATGTGACTAATAGACAAAGGATTTTAGACATTAGTATGTTCAAATCCTTAAATGCAAATATAAATTATTTAAAAATTATCTGACCTTTTTTTGTACACTTTGTGAAACATGCTAGGTTTCCCTCTGTAGTCCTAGGCATACTGGAAATCATATTCCTGAAACTGAAGGCTTCTAAACAGCAAAGTAATACCGTTTCTTCTTTTCTTCTTCAATTAGGTGGTCAAATCCCCAAATCCTTAATCAATTCATTGGTTATATTCAGGTACAGTTTCCACTTAAATGAGTGGAAACTAAGTCTAGATAAGGATGTTAAAATTTGGCCTGGCACTATCTGCCCCTCTGCTGAAGGAAGCAAATAGTAAATCCATATTGTTTCTGAAAGAGCAAATTCAAAATTACTTACCACTAGTTTAGCTCTGTGTTCTTAGAAGTCAATAATAAATCTTGTATTGATTTTAATGGGAATAATTAGGTCAGTTCTGAAATTATGAGAATCTAGAGTGACTAGCCTCTGTAATGCACTTTAGTATCTTCCAAAATAAGCACAAAATGCGTTGTGAAGTCTTCCAAATGCAGTGATTCCTGAGGCTGGATCCAGCTAGCTCTTGTTAAAGTTCAGTAATCTACAACTTTGTAATTGGTACAAACTTGGAGTTCCCTGAAGTGAATGTAGAGAATATGGGTTTAGATTAGGTTCTGAGCTGCTATGCTCTGCTAGTTTGGAAGCAAGTTATAATCATTCCTATTTTAAAAGTGCATATTCTTATCATTCTAAGCGATTGAGTAAAATTACATTGCTTGTAAGAAGAGCTTAATAAAATAAGTGCTGGGATACCACAGTAATAATGAGCTTAGTAAAAATGCTTAGACTAAATGTGATCTCACACAAGCAAAATGTGGCATAAGGCTAATTTATAAAACTGCCTCGTTAACTGAAATTATTTATAACTTGACAAATATTAAGTTGCTCAAATCAGTTCTTTGTAATTGAATTTCAGAGAAATTAACTTAGTCTGTTGTAGTAATGAATTTAGTAGATTGTATGTTTTGTGTATTTTCTCCAAATTAAAATTAAGTAAATATGTGGCTAAGTCTTTTGACAAATTTTGCGTTTTTCAATATCTAAAAAAATTGAAAAGTTAAACTTCTCTCTTATTTGCATTACACTTAAAATTAATTTAAAGCTTAAGTGAGCTTGAGAAAACCAGAAGTCATCAGAAACAAATTTTGTAGGATGGTGTGTATTGTCATGTTTATTTTGAAAATGAAATGACTCTGCCTGATAATGGTTTTCTGCTATTTGCTCGGAGTTTAAATTGTATTTACTCTATTTTTCCAGTCTTAAATTAATCCACACTTTTTTTTTATCTGATGTATAGAACTTTTATAATAGAAAGAAAACCCAGTTTTATCACTGTCCTACAAGACAATCTTCAGTAAATTTCATTATAACGGTATAGCAAAAATGATGGCTAGTCATGGGCCTGTACGCAATAAAGATTTGCCAGTGTAGTGCATAGTGCTTTTAAAAAGCACTTAGGATTCTAATACTTGCTAATGTCCTAACTTGCTATTAATTCATAAATATGTCTTTGCCAATGATACCTGTTTCTCAAACATGCATAAAATGTTGCTTCGAGGCATGTGTGTGAGCATCTTCACTTCTCTACGATGCCTAAGAAAACTGTGTGTGTGAGATCCGTACCTTTTTAAGATGTCCCTAGGGTTCCTGTAATGAGTTTTCCTCCTTTATTATGTCTGCTGCAGAGCCACAGTATGGCAAAGAAATTTCAGACATCTACTGTAAAAAGCACATCACAGTGTCTGGATTAAGGAGCTTTATGCAGCATATAAAGTTGTACTGCAGTACAGCATCTTTTAAATAAAAGTAATCTGAAAGTAAAAGGATAGGGGTTGAGGAATTTGACATTTTTTCCCAGTGTAAGATGTCACTACCCTATAAAAGATATTGTGTTATCAGTAACATGGTCCCTTACTACTGATGGCTTTTGTTAGCATTAATAAGAATAATAATATTGTCAGATATAATGCTTATTATTACATGATTTATTATGTAATATGGGGCTTTAGTTATAAAATCTAATCTTGTTCAAATACGACTATACCTAGACTACCGTCAATACCACTAGACAGAAAGAAAAAAACCCCACACCTCTAAACACCTCTAAATAAATAATTCATGTGAAATAAGAAAAGACAAAAGGTGTAATTGAAATTGATGTTTAGTTGTCTGGGTGATGAAGTGGAACTCATCAGGGAGTGTAGTTGATAGGATGAGGGGTAATGGTTTTAAACTGGAAGAGGGTAGATTTAGATTCGATATAAGGAAGAAATTCTTCACTATGAGGGTGGTGAGGCACTGGAAAAGGTCTCCCAGAGAAGTTGTGGATGCCCCATCCCTGGAAGTGTTCAAGGCCAGGCTGGATGGGGCTTTGAGCAACCTGGTCTAGTTGGAAGATGTCCCTGCCCGTGGCAGCGGGGTTGGACTAGATGATCTTTAAGGTCCCTTCCAACCCAAGCCATTCTATGGTTCTATGATTCGGTGCTGTCCCTGAGAGGAGCCATAGGCCTTTGTGGTTAACTAACTGTCCTGCACACACACTAGGCGCACTTAGCTCCTTCACAGAGTCTCTGAGGGTATAGCAGGTATCATCCAGGACACTGTTCTGTCCCTAATTGCATCATGGGTGACATTTGTGGTCTGGGAGCCTTGGGAAAAAAACCTTTATTTTTTATCTCTATAAGTTTAAATCACACTAGGAAGATCAATAGTACTGTTCTTGCAACGGTTGGTCCAAATCTTTTCTTTACTGTTTTCTTTACTGTTGAACACTGTGGTGTAGGGTTCAGTTTTGGAAAATTTTTTAATAGTGGTTGATATTCTACCCAATAGATACAGTTTGCTTGCTCACCCTATTACAGCATCATCAAATTGTTGTATGCAAAGTTGTTAGGCTTTGTAAGCATTTGATGAAAGCTGTAGCCCCGTATTTTGTAGCAATATTTTTCTAATTGTACTCTTGCTTACATATCCGTGAAAGATGTAAATATCTGTGATTGCTTCTGCAAGTAAATAAAATGTGCATAAATAATAAGAGAAATAGAGGGATGATAATTTAACTGCTGTTTCTTTAATAACCTACAGTGCACAAGCAAAAATATTTTTGTTCCTGGGTACAACTGCTTAGTCAAATCATGGGACTTTTCTGCATTGTAAGACAAAATTGAGAGTTGTGTGGTGCTTATTCCCAAGTGGTGAGTGCAAGAGCCTCTTATGACAGATGGCGAGAAGGGGGAGATGGGGGCAGGGGTTTGAAGTCCTCAGACAGTGTTAAGAAAGCAAATAGGGAAGCTTTGATAAAACAAAAACTTTCACTGCTGCTTTGAGACTGTTTTGAAAAACTTTGCTGTCACCTCAATGGAATTTGAATAATGTGGAAATAGAATTTTTCAGGGTTTAATATTTCATGTGGAGTTTCCTCTGTACTTCATTGTGAAGTACAGACTATAGAATCATAGAAATAGTGGAAAACGTACATCTAGATTTATAGTCTTCAAAGAAAAATATTTCAAAAATTATCAAAATCATTTTAGATCAGCTGAAAACTTGCATATGCGTAAGTAAATAGCATTACTGAACTTTATATCAATGGCTTTTTTTTTTTCTGTAGGCCTACTGTTCCCTCCTGTATATATGATTAAACATGTAATCAATTACATTTTTGCCAAGTGAATATGTGTTTTACGTGCATTCTTCCAGGCAATTTAGGCAATAGTTAACATTTCTTGTTCACTTCATTGCAGGAAAATTGGGCTAAATCACTGATCTAAAAATGGTAAACACTATGTTGGAATGAAATAGGATCCTTAAACAGCTATTTAATGAAGTAGCAAGATAATGTAATAACGACAACATTTTTGGTGAGAGCAATGCTTTCCCAGGGGCTGTAGTACCTGTTTAGGTCACTGAGCGAACGTAGCAGTGCGTTGATGCACAGTGCTGTTACCACATGCCCACGGTAGCTCAGCACATTCTGCCTCTGAGACTTTTGCACGCAAGAGTCTGACACTTTCCAGTTCAACAGGGAACTGTGGTTTGCAACAAAAATAAAGGACTGAAACTTCAGTGGGAAAAACGTTGGACAAACAAAAGCAAAGGATTACTTTTAATAGGAATAAATAATAATAACATACATAAACCATAAAATGTAGTTCAGTATCATTTTTGTTTTGAGCAGGACACTAGTGGCCATCTCGGATGAACAGCTTGGCCCATATATGTCACTGGTGTAGATGTACTACCTGTTTTCTTTACCATATTCAACAAAGAAAAAATGTCTTTTAGAAAGAAATGCTGCTATTCTGAATTCTGCAGACTGTCAGCCTCTACTCTGCTAGCTATCTCCAAGTAATTATCACAGTCCCACAGAGAACACATGGGATCTGTGATGCAGCAGTAGAAATGGGGAGATAAGATGATGATGTGCACTTGATTCGATAGACTGACCTGTATAGAGTTTCTAAGAGAAGGGTCAAACAGCTGTTTCTTTATAGATTGTCATATTACATCAAGTGCTGTAGCAATAACTTTTACATTTTTATCCTTCCCTTCTCATAGTACTGCTTACAGAAAATTCCAGAAGAAAACCCAACTGTTTCTCACTGGCTATACATTTGTTGTAAATCCTTATTGCACAGGGAGGTTTTGTAATAATAATTATTCACCGTGAGATTTTTTTCCTCATCTGTTTTTCAGTTTTCTGCATTAGACTAAACTGTGATATTACATGTCACGAATGACTGAATTCACTGACAATTTACCTCTGAAAGCAGGATAATGGGAGCTACAAATGAACTGAACAATGACATTGTTAAAGGGAGGAAAAAAGTATTTTATAGCATCATTTGTTTGAGATGAAAATTCTGGAACAGAAGGTGTTACACTGTAAATTAAAAAACTATTATCAGGGTAGGAACTGATATTAAATGAAGTAATTTGGTTTAGTTTTTTTTTTTTTTTTCTGTGAAGAAAGTAATCGGAAATGTATGATTTGAAGACAGCTATTAAGCAATTTCACTTACATTACAGAATGTCCCATCTTCAACTCGGAAAAACCCAAATGCATTTACTTACTGCAAATTTAATATAATAGAAAATAGTTATTAAAGGAAGGTAGTATGTGCTAATGTATGGTCATTAAGATTTATGACAATTGAAATAGATGGCTTCAGATTAGACAAGAGTTCTAGTTCATAAAATGTTCTTTACGCTTGTCTTTGCCATGACAATTCAGCTGATATGTCAGAACTCTGCAGTCTGTCTGAAAGGAGAAATGCACAGATGGAACTACAGTTTTGAGCTTCACCTAAATGATACACAGGTTTGACAGTGTCCTTCTGTTATCAAACAGTGTACAAGGAAGCTTAAAAAAGCCCCTGAAGTTGCTGACTACTAATGACCTTCATTTTGGAGTTCCCATGTTAAATTATCTTTAAAAAAACCAAACCACACAAAACAAAACCACCACCACCACCCCACCCCACCCCACCTCCCCCCAAACAATAAAAGTAGCTCAGATACTTTAAAATTCCTCAGGAAACCTTTTCAATTTAAAGGTTTTACATAAGTGTATCTCTACCTGCCATAAAGATAGATGGACTGTTCTAATATATTCTTTACTTGCTAGTGTATTCTGTCATAGTTTTTGACCTTCTGCTGTCTCGGGTCAGGCCTCCATTGGGGACTTTAATAAGCTTTATTGGTGAGGGTGTTTGTATCTCCATGAGGCTAGTTTTGAGGTCAGCATTTATAAGGAAAGACTGCTGAAGGAGGAATAAAAATAATCATTTTTTTTATCAAACCAACACTCTAGTGAGTATGAATAAATAGTGGCTGAACATTGTTCTACAGCTCTTTAGGAGAAGGGGAGAATTGGTGAATGAAAGAATTTGCGAGTTCTAAACTGTAGACTGTTGTTGTGGTTTAGCCCCAGCCAGCAACTAAGCCCCACACAGCCGCTCGCTCACTCCCCCCCCCAGTGGGATGGGGGAGAGAATCAGAAGAGCAAAAGTAAGAAAACTCGTGGGTTGAGATAAAGACAGTTTAATAGGGAAAGCAAAAGCCACACATGCAAGCAAAGCAAAGCAAGGAATTAATTCACTACTTCCCATGGGCAGGCAGGTGTTCAGCCATCCCCAGGAAAGCAGGGCTCCATCACGCGTAACGGTTACTTGGGAAGACAAATACCATCACTCCGAACGTCCCCTCTTCCTCCTTCTTCCCCAGCTTTTTACGCTGAGCATGACACCATATGGTATGGAATAGCCCTTTGGTCAGTTTGGATCAACTATCCTGGCTGTGTCCCCTCCCAGCTTCTTCTGCACCTGGCAGAGCATGGGAAGCTGACAAGTCCTTGACTAGTGCAGCAACAACTAAAACATCTCCGTATTATCAACACTGTTTTCAGCACAAATCCAAAACATAGCCCCATACCAGCCACTATAAAGAAAATTAACTCTGTCTCAGCTGAAACCAGGACAACTGTGCAATTTACTATTTCATCTACCTTTCAAATCTCGATGGAAAGGAGATTAGATAATAGCTGGGAATAGTTCTTTCTGTCCACCTTGGGACCTCCTGTCAATGCTGCAAAGAGTGCAGTCATTCCAATAAAACTGCATGTAATGGTTTTAATCTATTCTGTATGGAACTTCACTTTAAACAGATTCTCCTCTTCAAAATATTTAAATAATATTCAGGGTGTTAATCCTGATTAGGTCCCTGATTAGGAAAAACCTTTTCTTTTCAATGTGAATAATCTTCGTATCAGTGTTAGAGAAAACTATGTCACTAAATACTTACTAAATTGTATTACATCTTTAGTTACTTTCTCAGGATTATACATTACCTGATAATTCCAAAATAAAAAAAAAGGTGACAGCATCCTTTTTTTTTTTTTTTTCCTACCACTGTGTGAGATTCAATGTCAGATGTCACAAATGATGATGGTGAGTAAGAAAACAGCAGAAAGATTATGATGAAGTATAGGTCTGGGATTTCAAGTGAGACTGAAGGAACAAGAAGTCATAGTTATAAGCAATTGGAGATGAACTACAAAAGAGTAAATTACCAAAAAAAAAAAGTATTTACATTTGATAGTGGAAACAATTCATATTACAGACTTATTGATGTGGAATCAATTTATTTAAAATAGTTTTAGAATTAAAGGGTAAATTTGAAGCAAAACTATAGACTGAAGTAGTTGAGAACTCACACATCTGGATCTCAAACATGACTCCAGATGGTTGGGATATGAGTATGGCTTATCTAATGTGTATGTATGGAAAAAGTGTCTGTTTTAATAAATTGTCAAAGGACACAGCATAGTCATTGGAAGAAAAGGAAATAATGAACAGCGTTAAGAGAAACAAACATAGAAATTAAATACCTTTGACTAAGCTTTCTTCTCAATTGTTTCACTATAGTTCTTAGTGAACTTGCCTGTTTTTCGGGCAACACAAAATTTGCAAGTAAAACTGCTTTGTGAAATTACGGGCTTAAGTAAAATGCATCCTATATTGATGGCAGAAGAATAAAAAGTGAAGGACTTCTAGGCCAGACCCTCAAACTATAAAGTTCTGTGTCCTTAAGCTTGATGAAGCTTCTGTACCACTGCTGTGGTTGTTTAACAACTGATTCCGGTCTGTGCTTCCCAAAAGTAACAAATATGAATTACTGCAAGGTATCCCTGCTTACTGCCAGGACTGAAACGTGAGATTTGCTACTGGAAGCACAGGCCCTAACATGCAAAGCAGAGTTGGTAATTCCATTTTACACTGCAGGTAGCTGGTCAGTAAGGGGACATGGGTCTCACTCCTACAGCAAATGATTTCATGGCATAAAATATGTAGAAGTCTTAGTCTCATCACTTCCACATCCTATACTCAAGACCTAAACCTACCCAAAGTAAGCCTACCACCTTTTTTTCAGTGCTTAAACCAATAACCAATCTTTAACTTGTTTCTAGTTCTAGATGAGCCCTTGTGTTGTGACTAGCAATGAAACAAAGTGGACTCTGGATTTAAGGGCACAGTATTTTCAGAAATGAAATCATTATCGTAATCTGATAAATCTGTCTCCGTAAGAATTACGGGTGGAAGAAATGCTGCTGTTCAGTGACGAATTTAGTTTGTTGACCTTAGTCGTTGTCTCTTCTGTAATTACAAGTACATTGTTTGGGCTAGAGTTGAGGAGGGATTGCTAATTGCTTCTTGGCTGAACTTTCTGCAGTTACAAGTGTTTTTGTTGAAGACTGTCCATTAAATGGTAGAAGACATTGTAGTGGATGACAAACAAGAACATAATTCTATGGCTCTGGAGTAATTTTTTCCAGTTGGAGTCAAATCCCAGTAGGTCTTCCAGATTACTTAGCTTGCTAGAAGTGAAACCAAAAAGAAATGCATGTAGAATTTTCTTTTGCTCAAATGCAAAACAAGCAAGAGTTTGCCTGTCTATTCCAAAAGTAATGGCTGTTTCCAAGAAACATGAAAGCATTCTATAAACAATATATTTTGTTTTGTAATATTATTGGCAATAAATAAAAATACTGTATAAACAATTATCCTAAGCTGAAAGCGCAGAGGTAAGAGATGTCCAATGAAAACATGGATTAGTGGTGCAGATTGCCCAAATAGGTATTTTGTTTTGCTAAAACAAAACTTTTGGTAAGACTTGCAAGTAATGAAAATAATATTTGTTCTCACAGTAAAAATAGTACTGCTGCATATCACATATCCATGATAAGCTACGGAAAGGCTTTTACTCTGTACTATGCTATGTCTATTTGAGTTCACCATTTGTTTCTACAAGAATATAGGCTATGGTTCAAAATTCTTTTGAATAAATAGCATTCTATAAAATATTTAAAGGTTTTTATGCAGAATGTGGAAAAAGTAGGAAATGAATATTTTGTGAAACTTTGTATTTTAAGATAAACTTAGAATTCTTTGCAGCTGGATTTTTTTCTCAAATGGATGATTGTTTCTATGATCTTTTCACATGAATCATAGCAGTTGTCATCTGGATACACCACTTTGATGAGCTTTTGATCAGGTCTGTGAATATTCTTTGCCTATCTTCAGTTCAGATGTCATGTATTACTAAGAACCTTGTCCAAGCAGATACTGCCACTGCATATTTGGTTAAAAAAAGTGATGTTTTAAAAGGAAAGATCCCCCCACCCCCACCCCGTAAAGTGATGGCTGTTTCTGTTCAGATATGTCATCTCAGTTATGCTGTGCTTACAGACAGTACAGGCAGTTTGAAGTTCACACTTACCAAATGCCTAATATTTTTTCTTTTTCATTAGTAAGAAAAAGACAGGAGCACAAAATAAGGTTAGTCTGTATTTGACAAAAATATATCGCAGGGTGTTTGTTTCATCATTTGGCTCCTTATGCTTGTAGAGTTCTGGGTTGCTGAGAGTTTGCAGAATACTTTTATCTATTAGAATTGTTATTGCCAGTGATTATACCAGGATCTGGGAAATATTTAGGAAAGCAGAGATAATTTTGGTTTTTTTTCCGGGGAGCCTGGTTCAAGCAAACTAGCAGTCTCTCAAGAATTTTATATTTGATGTTTCCAATTTTCTTTTTGCTACTTACATCTTACTTTTAAAAAGAATCAGACTCTGAGACACAGTCTTGTATTATTCTGCCAAACTTCAATTTACCATTGAATAAATGAGTACAGAATTGACTACTGTAAATGTATTGAAATGTAGCTGAGCTTTATCACGTAGAGATCTAAATTTGGGGGTCTAGAGACAGGGAGAAGCATCATATATACTTCACTGTTTTGGCACTCTTTCCAAGGCATCTGCTTTTACCTGTTCTTTATGCAGGATATTGGTTAGATTGATCATATGACTTATGTTCTATACTTGTTATTACATTTTTATATTTAAAAGTATTTAACACAGAAACCAAAAATGTAGTGTCTTTAGTAGTCTTCTCTTTGGCAGTAACTATTGGCATAAACCAAATGCGTATGTATTACATACGCATAAGCCCCTAGAAGAAACAAATTATTGTTCTACATCAGTAACTGGAAGCCAACTTTGAAATATGAGAAGAAATCTCTGTTACTGATGTATAGGTGTTCTCTGAAATGTAGAAAGAAGGGAAATGAGGATGATCTCCTTTGGCTCCATACGAAAAAGGATTAAATAAAGTAGGAATCTTCAGCATGGAAAAGAACTGACTGAGGGGTCACAGAGTTTACTAAGATGTGGAACTGTTTTCCACAAGACATTAGGGATGCTGATGAAAGTTCCACAGAATGATGGTGGCTGGGAGAGCACTAGATGCTGGCCCCTGGTCATATGCTGTTGATCATTGCTAGAGACAGGATAATGGTTTAGAAGGATCTTAGGGAATCACTAAAATCATTCTTGTGTTTTTAAAACAGAATCTCTAACGCAAAAAATTATTCCCCCCAAAATCACAAGTCAGAAAAAAAAAAAAAGCCCCAGAAACGCAGCAGCAGAAAAATTTGACACTCTTTTGGAGGTGTTACAAGATTAAGTACTATGTGGACATTATGACCTGCTTGATTTATATATTCTAGGAAACATTGGGCAGAAAAGTCACAGAGAGAAATGCATTACCCTAAAAAATTTTCTGATCATTCAAAGTATTTCTGTCTTAAGAGACTGAAATGCAAGAAATCTGAAGTACATTGACTTTTGTAGGTTTTACACATCTGTGCCCCAAGCCACTCCCTTTGCTATATGAATGTAATCTCTTAAATGTATTTCTTAGGAAAATCAATGTATCCGAAAACAACCCATTTGATTATTTAATGTTACAAATCCCCAAAGATATCATTGCTGTCTGTATCATTCTAATTTTCTCTAAACACATGTTCACATGATTAACATTTTCAAGGTTGAGGTTTAATCTCCTGTACACTCATTGCATACATGGATATGACCACCTGCAACTCACTGGGGAAAATGATGAGGAAGTTCTTACCAAGAAGGATATTCTTGAGAATACAATACTCCCTGTACCAAGTATCAAGGAGGCTAGTCAAATAGTCAAAAGAATTCACTAATGTAAGTGTTTCATGTTCTTGCCATGATCTTTAAAAGGCAGAATTAGTGTACTTTAGAAGAGATATTTTTCCCCACTGGGAAATGCTTATAGTTAGTCACAGGTAAGCAATTAAGGATGCAGTAAACACTGAAAAAACCATATTCATCATACAAACACCACATATTTATCAACATACTGCTAAATAGTTACAGATAGTTAACGCTATCAAGTTTTACTGAATGATATTTGATAATTGAGCTAAATACAGTGAAATCAATGTGATAAAACTTCTGCCTTTCTAGAAATAACATGATTCTGTATTGCTGAAGGTTTTTCAAAATCATGCCCAGTTTTTTGAATGCTTTAGTTAGTGACAGTAAGTAATGATGCTTTTGGTTATATTCATTAACGTAAATACACAATTACTCTACTCGTAGGCTAATGAAGGACAGCATTAGAACTGAAGCAATAATTTCTATAGATTTAAAAGTATAAAATTACAAATTTTGGTCGATAAAAATTCCAACAGCAGAAAATAAAGTGACTAACATGCATGTAAATCCAACAAAATTCAAAGTCTCCTGCAGTATCAAGTGCCACAGAATTCCTGAAGCAAATAAACAGTTCCATAAGATAGTAAATCCTGATCAATGTGCAGTGAGAAGTCAGACTTTTTTTTTTAAATCTATTTTCAGTCTTTTTAATAATACTTATTTCTGACTTGGGAACAGAAGTTGCAATGAGCAACCGAAAGGTAACGTGTGTCATCTGAGTAGGTTCTGAACCTGGAGGCTGGTCTGTTACTTGGAGAAAATAATGAACCTCTACAAGAGAGAACCAGAATTGGTTTAGATTCACCCGTTTTACTCCCTCAATGGCAAACTGAGGTCTTCAGGTAGAAAACTATGCAGGGTGTTTCATGGCCCACATCTAACAAGTACCTCTATTATTACTTTAATAATTCCAGTAATCACTTATATATATGAATATGCATTGTGATTATTTTTGTGGTCATATTTAAGAGCAAAGATGCATTATTCTCAAAATTATTGTAAAGGTATTCAGCTCTTTGGAACAGTGGGAACAGTTTAAATTGCCTATATGTTAAACAAGAATTATAAGACAAATATGCATAATAAAATATGAAGTAGAACTATTCATTCCTACACGATCTGAAAACTTAATCGTGAAGTCTATAAGTTATCACTTCTGTATTTTATTCCTCGCTTTGCTATCAAATTGATACATAGTGCCAATAGCTGTAGAATCTAATTCAGGAAAATGCCTAAAAGCATTTCTACATTTAATGTCATGCTAAAGCATAGTGCTAGGCTGAAGTGAAATCCAAAACTTCTTTTATGCCTGCTATACAGGTTTTTCCTATGCATGTTTGGTAAGAAAGTTACCTTGAAAGCATATAGTCTGAAGTTCAGAAAAAAGCTGGGCATTTGCCTCTCTAAAACTTATTCAAGTTCTTTAAGAAAATGGATATCTACTACTACGCAGTGCCAAAGTCTGTTTCTAATTGTAATCCTAGTAATTACACAACATGAAAAATAATGGAAAAACCTTGAAAACTGGACAAAAATAATTAAAAAACATTTGTCTAACTTCTACTCTTCCATCTAGTAACTTTCTCACTTAACCTGGGAGCCATATAATGTGGTATAGGCAAGAAGGGCTTGAATAATCCAATATAGAAAAAGTTGCAGTAAGGCACATGGAAACTTCATGGAGATTCAATGCAGCAGGCTAAAAACTTGTGATCATTCCTGCTTCCTGGCTGAGGGACAGTGGCTTATCAAAACAGTATAATGCACTCACAGGTGAACATCTGGCCCTGCTCTTGGAACAGTTACCAGCTAAGTGTCTGCTGGCCAGCAATGATTTATATGGCCCACTGACTATCTGACAAAGTAAGAGGTAATTTCCTGTCTGGGAGAAACATCTCTCTCCAAAAGTACACTGCTCTTGGCTGGAGTGAGGTAGGTAAATCAAAGACGAAAATTTTTCTCCACTTAAAGATACTTAAATAGAAAGGCAGAATTTGGGGGAGAGGCATCTGGTTCAGGCAAGACTCAAGAGAAAAAGAAAGTGTAGTGAGCACACTCCTTGCGAAGATATTTATTTCTGTCATCCAGCATGGGGAGCAGATTGCTTTTTCAAGTTCAAACTCCTTCTTTATTGGCTATCGGTAACTCAGGAACAGAAACAGCTGAAATATAATTTACCCTACAAATTAAATAATGATTCCTTTTCTTGTAGCTTAATGCTTTTGTGTACTGAGATTTCAACTTTGGTGCCCAGTGAATGAAAACTCTATCAGTATGAGTTATGTCCCTTTGTAATCAAGGTTTGTCAAGACAGCCTATCTAAGTAATAGACAATATACAGCATGGAAGAAAGAGAGTACCGTTTTTACTGTGTTTAGAGGTATTCTTAGGTGTACTATGCAGTGTAGCTCTTTCCTTTCTGCTCACCATTGAGACCACCCCAGATCTCTGTAACACCTCCAAAATCTTCAGTTACATAAAATATTTCAGCCCTAAAAAATAACAATACCTGTTTAAGGTAAGGAAGAGAGAAACTAAGCTTTCATTAATTTGTAGACCCTCCACAATGACAGTAAATTTGGGGCAAGAAATTTAGGTGGTCAAATCGTGGTACATAGAAAAGCAAACCGATTCTGCAGCTAAGCTTGTTTGACCTGGGGAAGGTTGCTTTTAAATTCAGACCTATTAACTGCGTGATCTTTAGCATACAAGCCAACTCCAGCCAGGTGGTGAGAGAATTTGATGTTCAACCCTAGCATTTCTTATTTACTCACTTAAAGCTTCTCACAGAAACACATAATTATATAGTTTAACTTGTCATGGTTGTGAAGAAAAGCTTGGTAATATAATCCTAGGCCTAAAGATAAATGAGAAAGAAATCTTACCTGTGCTATTTTAAAACCAGTCTCATGATAAAAATATTTGCAGTTTTGGAAAGCTTTGGGGAAGCTGACTTGTCACTTTTGAGCATCACATCTTAGAAACCTCTAACTAGACACTTGTGACTTTCATTGCTGTAAATGTTCTGCACATCTCACCAATATAACAATGGAACACTTATTTACAGCTTAGTGCAGTATGTCTAATAAGAGATAAAAAAATCTTAATATCACAGGAATTTATTCAAGGGTCTTTTACAAGGAACCCTTTTTCACGAAAGGGTCCAGCTGTCTGGTCACTTATGCTTAAGCCTAATGGATATATTAACCAAGCAGCCAAGTATCTTAAACATGTCCTAATTATAAAGTAGATGATGTCTCTTGCTTGTAACTGTTTTCCTGTTAACCGTGTTTGTAATAGACTCTAAGCTTTGTTTATCAAAATGTAGGATGAATCAGACAATAATAAGGATTATTTTAAAAATGAATTGTCTACATTATAAGACTATATGGTACATGTAGGCCAACTTATTAAAAACTGAAAGAAAATATTAATCTATTGAATTGGGGAGTTATAAGTAACCCACTATCCAGTTGCTACATTGATATGGTAGCGTGACCCCAAGAGTATTATTGCCTGTCTTCATCTGTTTTGAAGAAGGAGATTATAAAGGTAATTAAAAAAATCCTAATGATAAATTCCAGCACAATTTTTATTGTGTTCTCATAACCAAGTGCCCCCAATGCCGATT
Source organism: Mycteria americana (assembly GCF_035582795.1). Taxonomy (NCBI): domain Eukaryota; kingdom Metazoa; phylum Chordata; class Aves; order Ciconiiformes; family Ciconiidae; genus Mycteria; species Mycteria americana. Next base: position 43,502,762 of record NC_134371.1, read on the forward strand.
TCTGTAATACAGAAAATCTGTCAATAAGTGCAAAACATTAGCAGAATTGAGTGCAGACGGTTATAGGCAAACAAATTTCAAATTGCATTGTATTTGTAAGACAGATCATGGCAAAAGATCCATGCATGTATTTCTTTTTCTGCTTGCCTACATACCCTTTCACTGGGAGTCAAAACAATATTGCAGTTCATGCTGTATTAGCAGTTGCAGCGTAGTTCTTGGATCATATATTTTCCTTTCTTTCACGCTTTTTTAAAATGAGTGAGTTTAAATGATTTGAATAAAGAATACAAAGAACTTTGCAAATTAAGCAAAACAAACAAAAAATTTACCAAGACCAGGTAATCAAAAAGCCATTTTGATGTGAAATGATAACAGCTACTTATTTGGAGTGCTACTAGATCAGCTGTCTTTAAGAGTGTACTTAGAGTTTTTAGAAATTAAATCATTTAAAATTAGTAATGATATTTAGTTAACTGCATTGTAGGCATGAAAATGAGGCAGCACATTATTTCTCAAAAAAAAACCCAATTTTTCAGCTATTCAGAGTCTTAATGCTCATATAATGTGCTAAACCCCTGTTACCTTCCATTTTATTATCTTGTAGAAAGATTGAATTGGAACATCCAGTCATAATCATTTTTCATTCAAATTGATCACAGCTTTGAAATTTGTGCTATGAAAGTAATCACATCTTAAGAAAGACAAAAAATTAGGTCATTTGAATAAAAGGGAAATTATCATATGACTAGAACACATTCATATCTCTTGCACACAGCCTTTCAGGCAAAGTTGCACATATAGCATTTTCGTATTCACTTGAATGTCTTAAGTTTTAATGAATTATGAATGATATTATAGCTGCTATTGCCTTACACAGCACTTTGAAAAATGTTTCTAATTACAGTGACCTGTGACAGTCCTCATTAGTTTGTCACTCTGAGTACTCTCTTGAAATTAGGAATGTGACAGGGTTCAAATAAATATTAGTAATACATAATAGGAAGTATTTGTTGTTATAATGACATAAAATAATGTGTTCTAAGTGAATAATTTATTTCTGATAAAAGCACAGAAAGATAGCTTTTCTGAAAATCAAATTTCAAAAATTATGACATTGGAAAGCAGGGATCTAATAATAGAAACACTTAGGTCCAATCAGACTTTGCCTATAGCAGCCCCTAGGAGGAGTGCATAGAAAAAGAGTGATGTCAAAAGAAACTACATCCTCATTCTGTGCGTTGCTTTCTCTTCAGAGCTGGCATGAAGCAGAGCTCCTCTGTACAGCCCCAGTTAAATCAAGGGTGAGATCCCAACAGCTTGGTCCCCCAGTAAAATGAGATTACAAGATAAAGCCAAAGATAAAAGTGCAGAGCAATTTATCAAGATGTGGTAAGAAGAGCTTTATTCCCAGAGAGGTTTCAAAACTTTACTTTTTGCTAGCTAATTTTGCAACATAAAGAATAGACATAATTATAACCTATTTTGTTGCACTGTCTCACTGCGGAGCATCCTACATGGTATGCACTATTTTTCTGCAGGCTTGAGGGCACATGCTGTTGATGCTCTGAAAAATAGGTGCTAACTTTTGACAGGTTCTCATCAAAACATTTGTAGTTTTTCTGCAGCAACAAGTTATGTTAAGGCTCTCAAAACTTATATGCACAAATAATGTGAATGCCTACATACTTTAAAAAAAATCATTTAAATATAGCCAGCTAAAAAGAAAACAGAAACCCCCAAAAATGAAAAAAAAACCCAACAGCCCAAGCCCTCCCCCCAAATTCTCAAGCGTAACTAGTTCTCTGTAAAGTGTAAAAAAGAGGGGCAAATCTAGCAAAATTTTAAATTTGCAAAAATCTTTCTTTCAAAGATTTATCTGAGAATACATTTTAAAGGGAAAGAACCTCCGCAGCAGAAGGAAGATTTATAATGAAGTTTTCCAGTTATTTGTTCTGTCATTCATTGGATACCTGTGATGAATGGGTCCTTTTCAGCTCTTTGTTAGTAAACCATCACTAAAAGCAGTGCTTCTATTTAGGAATGTAGATGCTTACTTTGGGGTCTTTTTAATATATGTACAGTGAACTGCTCTGATTTGCTAAACATTCCAGTTTAGGATTGAGCTCAAACAAATTTTGATTTTTCCCAGTGAATTATAAAGGAAGTTTGAAGGCTAATCAGTAATATTTTTCTGCATTCTGATAAAACGGAGGATTTGTACTTTTATTTCTGCTTAGTAAGGGCTCTTCAATTTTTTTTGCAAATTTTGAGCACCACATTTTATACTGAGCATTTGGAATTAATCCAGGGAGAAGAATAAGAACTGTCAGTGAAAACATGACTTCTGAGGAAAGATTTGGAGAACTAGGTTTTGAGGAGGAGGAAAGCATGGTAACAGTCACTAATAACCTGAGAGTTTATTATATCATTTATTGTAACATTATTTTTGACATTATTTATAACGAGTTTATCATACTTGCCTGAGAATGAACTTTTCAAGCAATGAGAAAAGCTGCTGAGACCCAGCATATTTACAGCCCTTTTTTGAAGGTTGAGAGATCCAAAGAACAAGTGAAGTAGTATATGAAGTGTTAGTACCAACCTGGGGAAAAAATAGCCAAACTGCCGTTATAAAGGATAAGAGCTGAGTGAGATGCCCAGGAGATGAGAGGAGAGAGAGATGGCAGTCTTCCACGTCCTTTGAGCAGCTCCTATTGCCCTAAAGGCCCCTGCTGCCCAGCTCCTTAGCAGTAAAGTGTCTCCTCCAGGGCCAGGCTGGGTAGGAGTAACCTGCAGACATGACATTGCATATTATTTGGTTGTCTTTTCTTACCTAATGGGTCTTTTGTTTTACTTTCTAGACTATTTTAAAATGCTTTTAAACTAGTAGGAAGCCTTTCGTTATCTCCTTGCTCTGAATTGTGAGACAGAAAAAAGGACTGATATGAACTCCGTAGGAGATTTATAAATCTAGTACAAAATTAACCATTTAAGCTATGTGGTGCAGCATTAAAAAAGCATGAAACTAATGGTGTCTGTTTGGAAGAAAACCCAATCCAATCCCTTTGTTTATGTGCTAGTCCTAAGCAAATTTCGTTTTCTCTCTACAACTCACCTTTTCATTTAAAGAGTAATAATACTACTGTGGTAAGCCACTTTGAGATCTAAGCAGTCACCTGTAGCTTGTCATAATTGCACACTATTCACTGCAGTCCATATCCTGACCGCGTAGAAGCTAGCATACCTTCCCTGAAGTCAGTGGATTTATACTCATGCATGCTACTTCAAGTTTCTGTCTATCAAAAATTAAAGGAAGCTAAGAGCTGATAAGCATTGCATTCATTCAATGTAATCATACTCAATTACTGAATTGTAAGATACTCAAAAGGATATGAACAGGGCATCTGTAAAACTTCAGTAAGAGATCAAGCTCTACTATATGGTAGAATAATATCAACACTTTATATTAATTTCTGTTTTTTAAAAAATGGCACCTGTTTCTAGATCGAATTATCATTCACATTTCATTTTAAATATGCTTTATTATTTAATTTTACTTTAGCTTAAAAGAATCATGTAAAGGTAATCCAAAACAAAATTAAAGTGTTGCAAACTTTTTGTATTATCAATGCATAATTCAGCTGTATCCAGATATATTGTGCCATTCTCATCATCACCTTTTCTGGTTAGACAGAAAAACAATCTGAGGATGAAATGTACTAGTGCTCCAAGTATTCCCCATTGCATGCTTGCTGAGTTGTCTAATAAGTTGACTGTCTAACGGGAGGGGGAGATCTTCAATTAAGACAACACTGTGGACAGCTATCGTGAAAGGTAAAGTTAAACCTTAAAACTGAATAGCTACAGCTTAAGATAGTATTCAAGTCCTTATACTGATAGGTTAAGCCATTCATAAATTTCACTCACATATAAAACTAAACGTATGAGCATATTATTTTAAGGTGCTTTGGTTTATCCCATTGAAGGAATCAGAACAATGACTTTAGAACAGCCTGAACTACCTCCTCTACCTAGCCTTGACTGCTATGTTTTGAAGCTCATTAGATCTTTTCTTCAGAACACCATTTCCTGGTTGCAACAAAACTTACTGGTATTCTTAAAATTCTCCTTCTATTATGTTTATTGTTGATTTTCATTTTAGCAGCTCTTCTGTTAATTAAGTTGTACCTGTACTGCCAAATAAAATGGGCTAGGAGCCAGTCACTGGCTTTAAGACCAAGTAGTATGGACATACCTACAGCCAGCTTCTTTTACTGAATATTTCTCTTTGCTCTGATTAGAATGTGCTAAAACAGAGGTAAGGGCTGTGCTAGCAGCTTAGCAGTGCCACTAATAAGAGGCCCAGAACCTGGACTTTACTGGCCTTTTATTGAGCGGTGCCCATGTGGACTTGGTTACCCTTTACCTCACAGATTTGCTCATATTTCTACCAGTAATCACTTGAAAACTTCTCAGCTGTGTCTGCTTTTCCTTTCCACCAAATACAACCCCCTTTCTTTAAAAGAGCTCTGCTCAGAGCAAGACTGTTTCTTAGAAAGGCATATCATTTTGCTAAGGTCAAAAAACAGTAGAAAGGATTTTTTTCACAGTCAGTTTGGGAGTCCAGAGGGGTTTTAATTTTTCTTGTTTTATGTAGACTAACCTCGTTATTAACAGGTTAATAAAATTCAGAAATGGGGAGGTAAGAATTGCCCTATTGATGGGTAGTATTTACTCAATAGTTTAGATTAATAGGATGTTTATCTGTCTGTTTTCCATTTCAAACTCTTACTATAAGAATATTTTATATCTACAGACCTTAGAAGGGTCTTGGGGTTATTACATTTTTCCAAAACAGAAGCCTAATGGTATTATTCCGTCCATCAGTGCTGCCAAAATACACAAATTAAAAATCTTCCTGCTTGTCTCCTGTGACGGTGCCAGCTCAAGATGATAAGAATCAGACTGTAGAAATAAGCCCTACTGTCATCAGTGTTTGATTTTTTTTGTCACTCTATACTGTCCTATTTCCCACATCAAAATACCAGGAATATTAAGTGTATACTAATTATGTGGAAAATGCATAATGCCACGTTGCCTTTGTGTAACATACCTTTGTAAAAATTCTGCTGCATTTTGATATGGCAGTACGGTGCATCTGTTGCACAAAAGAGCCATAGGCTTCTGTCTTGTTTACTCCACACTGTCTGCCTGAATGGGGAAATCCTTGCAATATGGGAACATGCTGACAGATCTCACCCTGAACATCTTTTCACTATATAAATCATGTGCAACTTGGCTTGTGTTTGAGTTCAGCCATCTAGAGAATAACATCCTTTTATTTTTCAGTCTTCCATTTCAAGAAATGAAATGACAAAGAGATCAAATGCACATGATTCTTAGCTTCCTCATGTTCCTCCCTCTCAAATCCCAAAAGCCTTTTTTCTTGCTTTCAGAACAAGAAGAAAATAGCTCTGTTTTACTTAATCCCTCGTGTACCTGAACTGGTCAAGAGTAATTCACCTGAAAAATTATGAATGGGCTATTCACATCAGAAAAGAAAGCTACCAAGACGTAAGGGGTATCTTGCTTAACTTCCTGCTAAGGTCAGCTTTTAGTTGGCAACTTTGTGATCGCAGGTGAAAATAATACTCTGTTCTGAAAAATGTTTTATTTGTGCAGTAATGACAATTGCTTTTTACAGGGCCAACCTGAGGACAGGTTGGCATCTATAACTCTGGGAAGAGAAATCAGTATTGCAGATTGTTCTCACAATTAATAAATTATAACCTTCCTTTTAGTGTCCTACATTTTTTGCACTTTAGATGAAGTGTGCAAAAATCACCCTTGGCAAACTTAAGCCACTGTTGTATACTACATAGATCTGAAGTTGAAGCAAACCACCTTTTGCTAGGAGCCTTTTAGAAATAAAATAGGAATTAAAATAGAAATAAAATGCTCTTCTGAGAAGAGCATCTCTCATCTAGAAATGTAAATAAGAATCAGATCCTTGATATGCAGTCCGTGTCACGGATTTTCCACTAAACAGATGGTGAATAAGCTTTTCCTAGCAGGAGATATTTTCATTGAGCCTCATAGTAGAAATAAAATATTTCTTAATAAAATAAAAGATTTAATATTATAAAAAGACAGGAGCATTCTTTCTGTGTAATAATGAAAAAGAATTATTATTTTCAAAAAATATTTGAAGAAACCTCTTAGTCGAATCTGTATGTATTCTGTTGCACAGTGTTACTGGTGTGTTTTCTACTTCTCTTTGCTTTATGGCAGGATGTCTGTTACTGTATATTGGTTATTCCTGTTTCTTCACTAATAAATTAAATTTCTATTCATTCTACATCCTTATCAGTAGGTGTATGTGTGTGTAGGGTGGAATTAATTTTTCCCCTTACTGGATCTTCTAGTATCACCAGTCTCTCTACCATATAAACCACTATATTTGCAAATGTGTTTGCTGAGAGGGAAACGCAGGAGGTGTGGGATCACGGTGTGTTACAAAAAGACAAAGATACTTTTAGACATGGCTGTACAAGATCAAGACACTAATGGTCTCCAGCTGTTTGATATTGTTTCTCTGCTCAAAATTGCTGATCCGACAGCTGAATTAGCAGAAAAAAAAAGTGTGGACTCCCCATCTACTTCAATGAAAAGTGAGGCAGCCTAATCCACCAACAAATATTATTTAAGGCTTTCCATCTCCATGTGTGAAGAAATTAGGAAGGGAATAAGAAATGTTTCTTGTTGCTCTTCTAACAGGAAAAATTTAAGATGACTAAAAGAAAAGCAGGTATTTTATTTGAGAAAGCGTGTTTTGTTTCTTTTTATGCCCAGTTTTATGTGGTAATATTTCAGAGGGGTTGAGTGCATACCTAATTTCAAGCAACCAAATTATGAATTTCCAGGCCACTGACATATAATTGCAGTTTGCTTTTTGAACATTGTATGATCAAGGATTAACATGTGTGACTGGAAATACATTTTCATTCTCCAAAGTGTAATCAATGATCCTCAACTTTTTCTTCAAATCAGAAAACCTGTGCAAATTCTAAACACTGTGTGGAAGTGCTGGTCAGCATTTGCATTCTGTGAATTTCATAAATAAACATAAATCAGTAAGAACGCGTAAAATCAATTAACTAAACAAACCATGCATAGCACTCCAAAGATGTAATTCTAAGTGCTGCAAATGCAGTCATCTGCATCTCCAGTTATGTTTACCAAGATAAGGAAAGTTATTTATACGTTTTAACATGCAAGGTATTTGCCAAAGAGTAAATTTAAGTTTCTGTTGAAATTAATAAGAGAATTCTGGTTCATAATCACTCATGTATGTTTTGATTAGCGAGAAGTCCAACATTTCCTGGTACTAACATCTACAGAAATGCATAGTTCGAACTTTCAAATGCAATTAGAGAAATTTAATTGGGGAAACACATATAACATTAATTGAATTTTCTCTATGCGTTATCTGGTTTCCATAAACAGAAATGGTAAAACTGTCTGTTCAAAGACCATTTTAAATTTTTGCATACATTCAATAGCAATATCTATTCAAAAGGTATACAAATGTAGAGAAAGAAAAGTAAAACATAGGAAGGCTTACAAAGCAGTAAATAATTCATTGTGGTTTTTTGGTTTGCTGAAAAGAAGAAACATACGTTGATTTCAAAGCATGATACCCTCTAACTGTATCTAGTGGTGTTCTTTGGACTTGATTCACCGTTGTCCTGCATCTTAAATGAAAATTTGTGGTGCAACTGCATATAAATAGTACTTTACATCTGTTTAACACTAATGTAAATGATTAACCAGTTGTTTGTTTAAACACAGATTGCAGATACTCTGTCAGTCTGGACTTGAGGACACGAGGAGATGATAATTTTTTGACTTAGGTGCTGGAGTTGCTAGTGATTTGACACATGCTCCTGATGACCTGAGAGGGAAAAAGTGAAGCGTCCGTCTCATCTGGCTTCAAATTCTGGTGACGTTCTTTCATTTGGCCCTGCCTTTGTGAGCTGGTAAAGTAACTGCTGTGCGAAGGCAGCAGTTGTCTGTGTGTGTGTCATCCATGCATGCCTGCAACAGAAATTACCCAGCAGCTGGGGCAGCCTTAGGCTTACCGTGCTTCAGGGTAATGGCGCAATCAGAGCGCAGCCAAGGCTGCCCACCAATTTGTTGCAATACCGCAGGGGTGACCGGCAGCCGAGAAGAGTGGTGTGCCGCCGGGGAACCAGAGAGAAGCTGCAGTCCTGTGCAGCAGCTGGGGACCTCAGCTGAGGAAGGCTGCCTAGCCTGCCCTCAGGAGGTCTGGGCCTCATGGCACCCCATAGAAACAAAGTAATAACTGTTCAGGCTAGTTAAACCTCCTTTTTGAAGATTCTTGTCTGCAGCTCATGACAGTGTTACAAAAGGAATGATTTCTCAAAATCTAGACAGTGTAGTTTCACTGAACCCTCTATGCATAGCAAAGCTATAATTTACCTTAGCTCTTTCAGAGATAAAGATGAGGACATATGGAGATTCAAAGAAAGACCTTTTAGCATTTCAAAAAGGAAGTTACTGTCAAGACAAAGACATTAAATGGCTATCTTTATAGTTTTAACTTTTTTCTTCCCTAAAAAATTCCTAAGTCCTTCTAAGGAAATACTCTTTACAGTAGGACTTCTAGAATCTTTCATGTTTTTCTTATTTGACCATTTATTCTCTACCAGAGAACTGAAAACAAGGAGTCACTATAAGGCAATATCTTTATTTTTTAAGTGTTAAAAATATGCAAGGGTGTAGTGACAGGGAGAACTCTATTCCTTAGATGATTCAGTGTATTTTAGTAACAGTTCATTGCCAATGTAATTTTCAGCCAGTATTTTCCAACATTTTAGTACAAATCTTTCAGATATTTCTAAAGTGGTCTAATTATGTTTACATCAAAACTTTGTGCAGGTTGAGATGTCAGAAATTGCATGTATTTCTTAAATCTTTTTTCAAAATCAAATCTCTAATAGTCTTATGTTGGTGAAGCAGTATACAGATGATGTGAACCCTCTCTGAATAACTGTAAAACGGTCAGAATGACAATTTAATTAGGAAGGGGACCCAGCATACTTCCAAACTAATAGAAGTATAAATATTCAGAATTCTAGGAACAGCACAGAAATCCATGTGTCAATATAATCTTAATTTCCCTAGACATCAAGGTTTAAAATAATTTAGAGCCTCCAGTAAAATTCAATTTTGAGAATTACCTTAGAATCCTTCTTGCATGCGTTCAAACCAATATTGCTTTGGTAGAAATTTTTGTTTATTTTTATAGGCACACTGAAAAATTCTTTATGTTTCTATAAATGCTATGCTTTATAGCTAATGAAGATATGCCAAACAAATATAAAGAGAAGTCTTAATATATATACAGTAAGGTAATTTACTTAACAGAAAATGTTTCAACATAAGGCCATAAGAGTAAAGACTTGAGTGGGTTTTTTTGTTTTGTTTTGGTTTGTTTTTGTTTTTTTTTTTTTTTTTTTAAAGTCACAAACCTAACTTATAGGACTAGAAGCACTTACAGTTAATAGATTTTAAGATTAGAAAAGTACATCTCCGTCATCTACTCACACTCCCCAGTACTGATGTTGATAAAATTTTTTGTTCATATATATGACAATCCTCAAGTATGCACTTGTTTCTTTTTTTATTAATTATTATAATTAGATAATATATCATGCCCACAACGGAGTAATATTGTAGGAGAATAGAGTAGGTAGAGGTATAAGAAAATAACTCATTCAATGATTTTTGTTAGGTTTTGTTTTAAACAGTAAATCTGCGGTAAATTAGAGCCTAGCACTGGCATTATGAGCTCTTTGCTGTTTTGACTTGAATTTGGAAATCCAAATAAAGGAGCATTTTAATTAGTTTAGTAGTCTATACTTAACCACAGTAATTATTATTGTTGTTGTTAGCCTTCAGTATAGTCCTTGTGACAGTGCAGGCAAGGCCTGTGGAACAAAAAGAAATATCACTGTTGTCTTGACAATTGAGTATCCTTGTGCGTTAGAAACAAAGGGCATTTCAATAAATGGTAAGGAATCAATGTTGGGGAAAGTCTACAATTTTTTTTTTTTTCTTCATGGGGAAAGGAGTGTTAAGTGTTTACATCTACTTTTCTACTGCTTGTGCTTTGTTCATACACCTCTCAGAAGGAAGTTAGCAAAGTGTGCCACACGTACTTTATCAAGGAATGTTTTAAAACAGGTTTCTAATACATGTAGGACATTTTAGTGGGCTTTGGGAGGAGTTGGTTTAAGAGAGTTGTGGCTTCTCTGGAAGGGGGTTTTTCACATAATGACATTTTTCTTTAAAGTATTACAGTTTTTTTACTTGATTCACTAGGCACTTTTCCTTAATAGGAAAGGGATTTCTAACATGATAAAAAGGATGTCTTGACTTGGAACATTTCACACAGATTTGGGGGGGGGGGAGGAGGAGGGGCTGCACAGTGAAAAATAAAATATGTTTTAAAAGAAAAATAAAACAGTCAACTAGTCAACACAGTACAAGTGAAAAACCAAACAAATTAAATTATGTATATACATGAAAGAATCATGCCCTTTTTTTTTTTGGTGAGTGCCTTTTTAAAGGATTAACTCATATGTTCTTAGGGGCTGGTTTACCATTGCTCTGATTAATTTTAATCATATGCATGGACAAATAGCATGCACAAACCACAACTTTTCTGTTTTGGTTTATATGGACTCTCCAATACTTATGTTTGTTGGGAGTTACTTTAAACATTTTCTTGAACTGTTTGTTTTTTCTGTATCAGACATCCTGCTGTTCTGTATCAGACACCATTTCTCAATTTTAAATAAATAACTGCATGACAGAATGCAGTATAAAGATCATCCAATTTGATCAGGCATTGCAGTTCTCTCCTCTGTTGCTACATATCTAAAGCACGGTATGCTATTAGTATTAATCAGCCATAGTGTTAGATCCTTTATTAATAAATAGCTACATATCAGTAAATAATGACTTCAGTCAGAAAGAGCTGAATCAGTGACAGTTTTTTCTTGTATTTATTTTTAAAAAGTCTTATTATGTGTTTTGTAAATGGGAACTTTCTTGAGCAAGCTTGCTTACTTGATTACTGTGTGTAAGTGGTTTAGGTGGCTATTTCAAAAGCACTGTAAATGCCGAGTGTATTACCCTTAATCTGTGGAGTTAATCCTCATAATTCTGGAATTTCATTAAAGTCTTGATCTTGAAGAGAGTCCAGTCAGACAGGCTACTTGTGTCCCTGAAACCTGAGCAAGCTATTTAACGTGTTTTCCCACCAAATATGGGTTCATTTTGCTGATCCACACAGAGATAAGCCAAGCCCATGGATCTAAAGTCTTTGGGCCTCTAGAGTAACAGTCTGAACCACTCCTTATGCTCGCTGTTATTATGCAGGGGGCATGAGAGTAATAAAGTGTTTTGTATCCTCTTTCTACGTAACTGTAGATATGACTGAAAAGGATTGTAACATTTTGAATCTTTTCCTTCTAGCATTAAATTTGGAGAGTAATCAATCATCTAATTCGGGGAAAAATCTTTGACTGTGAGGAATCCATCAGAGGTGTGAAGTAAGTGTGCTAAGAAGGTAACCATCAGTGTGACTAAGCACTATTCACCCCGCAGTTCTTTCAACTTGCTGTATGTGACAGGTCTCTATTATTTCTGGAATTCACGCAGGCATCTTATGTGAATGCTGGGGGCAATCAGGGTCCTCATATTAAAAGAAGAACACAATCTACTGGTTGCATCTTGCCCTCTGCTTAAGAGGTCTGAAACAATAATTCCCTAATTACTCAGTACTCCCACTAATGCCAGCTAGAATTATTATTCTCTGTCTCACGTATTTATCACACAATTACAGTACACAGTGAATGATCATAATTTGCCAGCAGTAACAATGTAGTCAAGCCAGATACCCTTCATGAATGTGCTGCATCTTACAAACTGAATATCCTTGTATCATTTTCTCTCTATTAATATTCTCTGTAAAAAAAAAAATAATCTATCCTACTGTTTCAAATTGTAATTATTAGGAAATAATTGGCCTGAATAATGCATGAACTTATTAGCTGTAAATGGTAAAAGATACAGGATGCATAGTTATGGTTTTCCAGAAATGTGTTTAAGTTAAGGTTTAGATAGAAATGATGTTGCTTGTTTTGTTTTGATTCTGGCATCAAAAATTCATTTACTATTGAGCTTTGTTTGACATTCCTTCAGGTTCAAACTTCTTGGGATTCTGAATATAATCACAGCAGATATGTGTACATCTCTTATTGCTTGGCTGAGCACAGAAGACTTAGAAGCAGCCCTAGAGGAAAAAATGCACTCCCTTGATGCATTCTTTAAAATCATTAATGCTTTCTGGCTGCAGCATGGAAGCGGGTCGTGCTAGCAGACCAATGTAATTAACCTTCTTTATAAATTAAATGTGCAAATGTGTTATGTAGTGCACAGAATTTGGATAGAATTATTTCTACTTCAGTGTAGCTTTAGTTGGGAAAAAATAATTTTCTAACAGCTGCTCTGTGGCTTGGGAATTTGAAACAGCTTTTACTCTCCTTAAACCAGCTATCAAGTACCTGGGGCTAAGAATAGCTAAATGTGAAATGTAGTCATATATTATTATATACAGGATCAATATATCAAAAGGCCATCTAAGCTCTTTGAGAAAAGAAGGATTTGCCATTTTTTTCTGTAAACCACAAAAGAAGCATAGCTGGAAATACTTATTTTTCTCATCACTTAGAGTTTAGCAGACAAGCTTCTGTGTAATGCAAAGATGGCAAAAGAATAAATAAATTATTCTTGTAGCCATCATTAATTGGGAAGCTCTTTAGCAATTGTGGAAGGGAGAAAAAATCTTGCGTAATCCATAAAGGTAAAATATGCCATGAAAATAAAATAAAATTAATAGCTTATATGAAAGGTGAGAGTTTGCTAACCATTTGTGCATAAATTTGTGAAAAGCATTCCCTTTTCTTCCTTTCCTTAAGGACAAGGGTGAGCACACTCATATCTTTTGGAGAGAAAAGTGTTATTTCCTTTATTAAAGAAATGTGGTTGTTCCTTTGTCTTACCTATTTATTCGAAGCACAGAAACATGATGAAAACGCAACAGATTGAAATTCAAGGAGCTTTATTAAAGAAATACCACACAGTGCTAGCTAGAGATGCCATTAGACTGTTTGTGTACCAAGAAACTGCATGTCCTGAAGGCGTGCTAAAACTCTCAAAGCAATGAACTCTGATCTGAAAGATCCCTACAGGTTCTGTAGGTGGTTTTACCTGAAGGGACACATAGCACCCAAAAGATGGGGAGGAGTTTCTGGGAAACTCATTTATAAAATGCCAAAAATGACTCCAAAATAACTGGATATGCTTGTTTTCACTTACATTGTCCTGAGGTGGGGGCTGGCCAGGCTCCCATATGGGATCATTTGTAGTTCAGCCTGCATGTAAGTTGCATGAAAGCTTTCTTGTTTGCAAAGAAAAAAAGAAATAATTTGAGGAGTTTGTTGCAGAAGCAAAAGTACAGCTGGAAGTGTGGCAACATAAATAGTTGCAACTGATAACCAAGTAGGAAATCAGTGTAGCTGATGGTGTGAAAATTCATATGGCAGCATTTTGACTGACTTATATGGAAATCAACAATGTGACATGAAAAATCATTAATTATTGCATTATTATAATGGGAAATAAACACTATTTTCTTGAAAAATCCCTCCAACAGGCTTGTTTAATTTGATATGTTAAATGAAAACTCTTGTGAGTTTTTATAAAAGAAACAAGTAAAGTGCACGCTTAAAGGGAAATCATATAAATACTTCCATCATTGAATGTAGAGGTAAAAATTTCCCCTAAAAAGGGTCATGCAGTAATTTTTGACTTTGTGGGGCATGCTAAAAACAGGGGAAGGTTTTCAGGAGAGAAAGTACTAAGTGCTGGATACCATACCGTTTTAAGATCAGTTTGTATTTTTCTTCCCCTGTTACTAAAAGTTTAAAAATTTTCTTTTTTTTTTCTTTTCACTTTTCTTTCTTTTCCTTCTTGTAGATTTGTTCTGGTGTGTGTCTTTTGCTCTTTAGAAGTCAGTGATTTTTTTTCATCTATACTCGTATACATTTTACAAACTAATTACCTATATTGTGGGACATGGAATTTACTGTTTCTTGAGTTTACGACTAACATCAGAAAACGTGTACAGCTTGCCGAAACAGAGAATGAAACGTAAGTTATGTTATGAATTAAAAGTTGATTGATATTGACAGCAAGTTTGAGAATAAATACTCAGGTTTGTTGTTTTTATACGACAATAGACTTAGTGTTTTGTTAAAGATTAAATTAACTGAAAACTAATTCCAAAGAAGTCCAATTAGCCTGCTGCATTTTTAAAATAAATCCTAATACTACACTAATCTGTATTGATGTATTATTTCTTATGGAATTGTCTTAGTAGTTTCTGAAATGAAGAAATAAGGAAAAAGTAGAAAACCAGGCCCTCTTGTCCCTATGAATCAGCAAATCAATATTTTGGAATTAATCATTTTGTAAGAATCCACCATAAAATACTACTCTCAAAGTTGTCCTATTTTATGTTACAAACACCTAATTCATGACTGATGTGGAGGCACAACTTTTATCTATATGTCTTCTATATAGTCAGTCATGGTGGGGTATGGGATTGGTATTTACATGCCTGAATTTTTCTCCTGCATACATAAAACAAATAAGATGTAATGAAGTGTTTTCAATGGAAAATATTCTCCTCCCATTCTGCTTAGGGCCAGCTCTTTTCCCTAGAACTTGAGTTTCTAGGCTTAACACTTTAGTCACGATGTGTTAGTTGTGGATTCAAATATATGAATCTTCCTCTTGACTAGTTTTTATAGGAAGCCTGGACATCACAGATGTATCTGATCATCCATTCAGGAGAATTAAAAGGGGTCGAGTATGATGGTGGGCATTGGCTACAGAAACTGGCTTACTTAAAAGTTGGCCTACTATGCCAATAATGATTTTTTCATTACATGGTGAACAGCATTGCAAAATAAAGAATGATATTTTGGTCACTGTATGTGTGTGCAAGCAGGATGTCATCACTGTTGAATGTTACAGGCAAAAGATAGATCAAGAAAACTCAAGGGACTGCATGCTTATTGCTTTTATCCTTGCAGGGAAGCAAATATACTAATAAAGTATATTTGGCTTCTTAGAAGGGCGATTTAGCATAGGCAGAACACCTGTGTCTAGTTGCATCTGCTATCTCTGACACATATACCTGTACTCATCTATGTGCATTTATACCACTTTGATATTGTTGAGCTACCTACAGTATCTTGAACAACACTTCATCATGCCATCAGGATAGGAAATACACCCAAACTAACCATGATTAAGATGTGTCAATATTTGAATGATAAATGTCATAGGAATTGCAAATGATTACCCTCTGAGGTACTCATCTACTGTCTCAGCGTGATTTCAGGGAGCTCTGAGCCTCTGTTTATGCTGTCTTTTGGATCAGCTAGTCTATATCAATTCAAAAGGTCTGTATCAACTGTGATCCCATGATACCTTTTGTAAATAGGATCACTAACCCCAATATGCTGCCCAAATAACAAGTTCTAATAACAGTCAGTCAAGCCAAATTCCCCCTATATTCCAATGTCAGGTATAACATTCTTCACTTCTTCCTGTGCTGTTTTGCTCTTAAACCTCATGAAAATGAAAGCATTCAGGACTCTAAGAAATCAAACCTTATTCCAAGCATAGTTTTTCCTACTTTTCCCTGTTCTTCCAAGAGGTGTTGCAAAAGCTAACTTGAAGCTCACTGCAGACTGGTTTGCTATATGCCTAGACTCAGATTTCAAAATCATTAAGTTACTTAGCCCTCTTATCCATCACAATTAGAGTTAGACACCCAAATACCTTCATGTCTAGACGTATTGATGGGAGATATAGTCACTATTCTCTCGTGGAAGATTATAGTTAATAATTAGGATTAAGGCATTGGCATGCATATCAGAAATCACTGCAGCCAAAGAACTCCTTTATCATCAGAATTTGCAGTAGATGCATAGACAACTCATCAGTAGCTGTGTTTGCTTCTATAAGCTGCTTCCTTTTCTTAAAATGAGGTGTGTAGGACACAGCAGCTAATAATAAATGTCACTCTCGCAGCAGAGCAGCAGAGATCCTTTCCATTTCTGACTGTAAAGGTGGAAAAGCAGCTGAAAACAATAGCTCCGTCAGGCTAAATGGAAAATTAGCAGGTATAGTTCTGAGTTTTGAGCATATCTGGATGTTGGAATACCAATTCTGCATTTGTGCATTAGTGTGTACATTAACATAAGGGCGTCTCTCTCCTTCCTAGAATCGCAGATGCATTACTTCCTTTCTACATTCCTCTCTGTATGGCTTTGCATCATAGATTTTAATAAAATCACACAGTTTAAGGGCCAAGATCCAGATCAGTTCCTGCTCACTTGGAAAGCAGGTAGTCTGAGACCATTTAGAAATCCATCACAGAAAAAATATCCTTCTTTGAAAAGCAACAACTGAGACTTAGCTTCCTGAGCTAATCCGGAGGCAGAAAATCTGTGAGGGAGTTGACAAGAAGAAAGAATGGGGCAGATGAGATGTTGTAGGGCTTCCACCACTCCACAGACTCTTTAGAACAGCCCTGAGACTGGAGGCAAGGACAAGAGAAGGCTGAGAAAAGTGGCCAGTGGTATAAGCAGATTAAGAGACACTTAGTAAAACCAGACATCAACATACCATGAGAACGAGCATGACTCCTAGTTGCAAAATATAAGGTAAGAAATGATCCTGTGCATGTGTGACATGGAGCAGGCCATGGGATGATTAAAACGGTAATCAGATCTTGTAAGCAGGAGTGAAGAGCTCTGTAGAAAAGGAAATCAGTTTACAGTAAGTTTGTAAAATTTTCAGTGTTCTTAATGTTTGCTAAAAATATGTTTCAATTATAGCATGGTTTATTGTCAATATCTTGTTGTAGGATTTCTCTGGAGTACTCTACTCCTCTCTGAGTTAAACATATTAAATTTTCAGTGTTTGGTGCCAGAGTATGATAAAACAGCTGCTTTGAAAGGTATCATTGCTGTATATGCAATCTGAACCAATAAGATGTACATAGTTTTGGGTTTTGTTTGGTTTTTGTTGTTGTTGTTTGTATGGGGTTTTTTTTGTATTATTAATTTATTTATTTTAAAAAGGAAAAAAGCTTCCTGGTGTTGGTGGGAATTTCTTAGCCTTTCTAGACAGGTCTTTAGTACATCTAGCCAAGTGTTTCTGCATGTACTGTGGCTCATGCTCTAATTCATTCCTGTGTGAAGGACTTTCAGTAATCATAGTGCTTCATGACTTGCTTCTCCTTCATTTTTTCAGGATGACACATTCTTATTTTGTTTTGCCTGGGTTCTGTCTTTGGTAGTGATGTTATTCTAAATTAGTCTCTGGTCTGATTTAGAAGTATCTGTTTCTGAGTTCTTCAGTTTTTACTTAATGCACGCTGTATGAAATACTGGACTATAACAGGGACAGTATAACGGTATATTACTGGCTTCTCTTAAACCTTACACAGTTACATCTTATAACTGTACTTTCTGTGTAAAAGGAAGCTGAATTCCAGTAGAATATATTATATCAAAGTTCATTAGCATTTTTGCTCTTTCAACATTTCCTTTTTATTATCCGTTTTAATCACCAACCTTCATGTTCTTGATTTGATTACCACAAAAAGCAAAGCCACTTTTAAAATTGTCATGTCTGTAATGGAAACTGGCATTTGTGAATAAATATTCATAAAATGTTTTTGTATACAATGTACTAAATATAAACAAAATGTAATGGTAGTCTGAACTGTCAAAGAATGAACTACATAAGGGGGTTGTATTTTGAGAAGAAATCCAGGCCATTCAGTGATTCAGATATTAACAGCTCCAACAGTAAACAAGCAGTACCATGTTTCTTGTCTTTATAAAATTGCGAAATTCATTAGATTAAAAGCTGGTGTTATCTATAAAGCTCTTAAATGTTTACTAAAACACTGTCTCTATGGATATTGCACATCTGTGTTAAAAAAAGAAAACAAGCACTGGTGTCATCATGACAGAATAGGTGGTTGGGAAACAAAAATACCAAGCAGTACTGTTTTTAAATATCACCTTATTCACATTTACCAAGTTTAGCAATCAAAAAAAGGTTTAAATCATAGTGATACCCTAAATGCTTTTGTTATATTCTGTCATGTTCTTCTACAAAAAGTTATGTTATATTCCCCTCGTATATCGCCCCCCAAATTTCAATTAAAACCATCTATAACAAAAGATCTTCAAGCATAATAGAGGCAAAATAACATTTAATGGAAGTGTATAGTACAAATACAAATCATGAAAAAAGTATGAGCTTTGTTTATATTTGGGCGCCTTGAGATGTTAAAATAATCTCTATTTAATATGTATAACTTTTTAAAATACTGCAATGAACATTTAGGGGGAAAACATCTTGGTATCATTAGCTGTTCTTGAAAGAAAAAATATTCTTTTAGGTGCATGATTCATATCTATGAGTACTTTGAAATTGGAGGGAGGCGGGCATATTTATTAGGATAACAATGAAACTCCTGATTTTCTTCGGTGCTTTGAAGAACTGGCAAGCAATATGGTAACAGGGAGTACAAAGTTTTTACTTCATGCTTGTTTGCAGCTATAGCTCTTTTGTGAGATATAATGAGGTAGAATAAAAAGGAAAACAGCTGCTGATACTTTAATAACCTGTCCTGTAGGACAGCTGGAATTTCAGAGCTTTAGGTCTGTATATTATGCAAAGCGTGAAATTTATGAAGAATCTGCCTTTCTGCCCTATTCTTTTATTCCTGTATTTTTTTCTTCTTATATTATCTTCCTGTACCTTTCCAATCAGGCACAGTCCACGTGAAAGATTGGAAATTATCCTCCCTCCCTTAAATAGAATATTATGTAGTATGCTGTTGTGCTAGTCATAAAGTCCTTTGCTTAGACTGTCATCTACAGAGGTTTGTGTAGCTTTTGAAGTTCTCTTAGATGTGGAAATGCTTCACATATCCTGCATACTTCAGGTAAAAGCATTGTATTTCCACTCCCTTCTCAGCATTTATTATCATTTCATACTTGCAGAGTAAATATCTCCACAATCTACCAGGCAATCTTTAGCTGCAGGTATGTCAGTCAAAACCAAGAAAATAAAAACTGTAGTAGAAAAGGTTTGTTTAACTATATTGGTGTTCCTTTGATACTCTTCAAGACCTTTAACATGTGGCCAAATTAGCATCAACAGAAGTGGCTCTTGAGTGCATTCTGCATTTTCTCCATGAACGTGATATGGATGTCATTTGACATGGGAAGTCAACATAGTGAAACGATTCTATATTCTTATATTTCTTTAAGAAGTAAAATCAGTCTAATAAAAAATTAAAAGGCAGAGGAGTCATTAAAAACAGGTTATTTGGGGTTGTCCTTTGAAACAAGAGTTGGGAAAGCAGATTGGCACAGAGCACAAATACATTAGTCCCAATGTAATTTTGGGGGTAGACTTTTCATTGTTTGTAAAAGGATGCCTTGTTTGATAGCACGAGTAAAGACACAGTCTTGCTTATGGCAGACAGTTTGCTTCTCCAAAGCCCATCAGTACAAATAGCCACAAGAGCCAGTGCTGCAGAGAGTCAAATAAAAAAAAAAAAAAAAAAGAAAAAGAAAAAATGGAAGTGGAACGGAGAAGAGAAGAAAATGTGTGATTGCTTACCCAGGATTGCCAGGTAAGATTGACCTGGACACATCATTTTACAGCACAACCCCCGACAACCAATCTCTACAGCTTCCCCCTCAGTTCGACATAGCTCTCGGAGCACAGAGTTGCAGGGAAGGTCCAATGTTATCATTTCCAAGATCTGCTACAGTATAAACCCAGTTTGATAAATCTTAAGGATTCATTCTGGTTTTGATGTAAAGCACACATCCAGGGAATTCAGAGTGCACTAGTGAGTCCTTAGAATGTCGAAGCAAGTTTTACAGGAGAAAAGAAAGGTTCTAAAAAAAAGTGAAACAAAACTTTTAATTTCAACTGACTTTTGTGTTGTATATATTATCTCATTTTGTATCTGCATAGCAAGGTTTACATCTGACAAATATTAATGTAACAAAATGAAGAAAGGAAAAACTAAAGAGAGAAGCCTGTTTTGGGTACTTTGGATGGGCAGAGTTGACCGAGTTCCTCACTTGATTTCTTTCTCCACTATTATATCTGCTGTTTGAGCTTCCACGTATCCTTGGGCTTTTAGAGATTCAGTTTATTCAATAAAATAAATACTATGATGCATTTCTAACTATGAAAATTACAAGGATGTAAGCGTGTATTTACAGCAGTGAAGAGAGAGATACTTAAAAGGACAAAGCATTAGAAGTTGCAGGAGCTTTATAACAAAAATTGACATGTGCTAGTTGCAGTCCTGATGTTATCTTGCCTTTTCAAATTCAAATGGAGAAGGCAACTGTAATAAATTTTGAGAACAAGTTCATTCTTACACACAGATGACGTTGTTTTCCTGTAGTAAATATGAACTTACTAAACAAGATGATTTTAAAATTAATACAAGATGATGTTGCAGATATAATCTTTAATAGAATAAAAAGAGATTAAATATTTTGCCGAGAATCTGAGAATGCTCTAGGGACAATTTCTGTCATTATGCTGCACACACAAAAAATAGCTGGCAGAATGTAATAGGGTTATTTTTCATTTTGTAAACAACACATTAGATCTTGTGTCATTTAAGAAAAAGTACATTGTCACATAATGCTGTAAATATTGCATGGTGTTATTCTGATCCAATGTGACAATGTAGATGCTATGAAAAGGAACAAGAAAAATTGCCTTTTTAAGCACTTTTAATCTTTCTGCTTTTGAAATTTTTAATATTTAAAGCAAGATAAAGCCATTTTCTCATCCTTTAATCAACTTTCTAGCTTTGAATATTTGTTTTTGGTTTTTTCCCAGATTTACACTTCTACTATTTTGCTATTGTTTTAGGCTGTCCACTGATTCTGCAGCTACTTGTGCAATAATAGAAAAGAGCTTTTTTCCGTAAAAAAAAAACCACCACTAATCCTTCATCTGGGTCTGAGATTGTCTCTTTAGGTGGTATTTCATTCATTCTGCTCTCATGAACATCCCTTGAGCTGGATTATGAAAAACGCCTTGTTACACTAGTAAGGCTTTTTATAACGAAGGTAATTTTATTCATAACAAGAAGAGAAAGATTCTGTTTAATACATCCAACTTTTCTTAGTCAAAGATCAGGTTTAAAATATCTATCAGATTTAACCTCTCTCTGAGGTTAAAAGTGTCTATCAGTCTCTTTATCAACGTAAATAATTCTCCTTGCCAATATAATCAAGTTTATTTGTACCAAATCAGAGACATTCAACAGATATAAACAGTGTTTATTCCATTGTCGGTTTATAAATGTTGAGACTCTCTGATTGTCTGTTAAGAATATACTTGTAAGTGTGCAGCTTATACTCACTTTTGTCTCTTACGCAGATACTTACATGTATGGGTATGGTCTCATTTACAGTACAAGTACCTTTTTTAATACTTTGCTGTGGAGCACATAGATATATGAGGTAATATAAACATTTTTGCATTAAATTTTGCTTCTATTCTGCACCCCATAAGCACCTGAATGTTCGTGTGCATGTGCACACACATTACATATATCTTTTCTTTTCTCTCAAGGAATTAGATAACATATTGTTGTTTTGAAGTTGTACTTGCAATTTATAATCAGTCAAGAAATAGTAGTCCACTATTCTGTGTTAAACCATTAACATTATATCATTACATCAACAACAGTTCTATTTTTAACAGCAGATATTCGAGTAGACTTGAACATTTTTTCATTTTAATATCTTTTTTTTTTCCCCTGAGTTAATGAAATATTCTGCACACAGTCTTCTAATTTAACAAAAAAATCTAGCTATGGAATAATTTCATACATATAACTTTTTAGAGTTTACCAAGACTTTCATAATAAATTCAAGGTAATGTATAAATCACTTTCACAAGAATGTGTGTACAGCATTTTATTTTTACACCTAAAAATATTTTATGTGCCCTCTACTAGCTGTTTTGGTTTTTTTCATGCTTCTTCACACCAAATTGTATTGCAGATTGGCAGAAAACCTCTAATCAATTTTGTATATAACCAGCCATTCTTTTTACTGTGTTATGTATATTATACACCTGAATTTAAATAATAGTCAAGAATAGCATCAGGTGATAACGATGTCTGCTCGTCCTTAGTTATTACTTTACTTTCAGAGACAAAGGAGAAACAGATGTTTGGATTTCTGGTATTGACTCGTTTAATTGGAAAATTGGAAAAGTACCTTAGAGTTCACGTTTTTTCTGTACACAAAATAGCTTTAAAATGTCTTCATAAAATGCCAAAAGATCCTAAGCCTCCTCTTGTTTCTATGACAACCTGACTGTGCTATAGTACTAGGCTAGAGATCCTCTGAAGCTGCCAGTGACTTTATTGAATATTTTGATTTAAGCAGGGAGGATGATGCTGATTTTTACCAGATGAGCTCTCGGACCATTGTTTTAGTCTTTGGTTTTAAATATGTTGCTTTGTATCATCTTGGCTATTTCAGTATGAAATATCAAGAAAGAGAAAATACAAAATTAATAAGGCTCAGCTCATGATACTTTATGCATAGAAAAAGTAGTATTTTCAACTGGTTTTAACTAACAGAAAATTAGTTGCCCAGATACTAATAGCTGTGCATTTCTTCACGTTAGCAAAATACTTGTCTAAAAGATAACAGCTAGTTTTAATTAAATTTAATTTTGTGAGGAATAGGTACTGATTCTTAAAGGAGAACCATTACCTGCAGGCAAATTTGGCAATAACAGGTTTTTTACTTCTTTTAGTATAGCTTTACTCCAAAACGGGTTTTTGGGGGGTTTTGTTTTGTTTTGTTGTTTTTTTCCTGGGGTTTTTTGTGTTGTTTCTGTTTGTTTGGGTTTTTTTAATATCTTCCTTTTATGAACACTCTGGCTCAGTCAAAGAGGTTAATATTACTAGGCAATGGTGAATCTGCAGTCTGAACGAAGAAGGCAATGGAAGAAAGAGATATTGGGAAGCTGTATAGCTGCCAGGCCTCTAACGATAGCATTGTTTTTATCAGAAGCATAGTTTGAAGACTCGGGACAGTTGAATGATGGCACAGCACCATGTCAGCTAAACATTTGTTCTTTACATTAAATGTTTCAAAATTGAATAAAGAGTAAACTTGATGGATAGTTCCATTGGATTTACTGTCACTTCCACTCATTTTGAATTGGGCTCCAACAGTAAATCATCCCTGTTACATTTTCCCCGCCCACTGTCAGTGCAGAAGTGAACAGACTGTGAAATGTTTGTGTTTCATTCCCTCTGTCCACACACTTTTGATACGTAGTAATACCAATAATATACTGCAACTTAAATGTGTACATGACACATGCAGAGAGAGAAACAGATCCACAGTAGGTGAAACATGAGAAGACTTTATTGCATTTACAGCTGAGTGTTCTCAGGACATAAGTCCTTACAAAGTAGCAAATTTTCCTAAATTATAAGAACCTGAAAAGCCTAGCTCCTTTACCAGGAACAGAAGAGTATTGCTATTCTGCTTTTTTGGTTTGCTTCCCTCTCACAAATTGAGCTTCATTTTTGCTAGATTGGCTTGGGTGAATCTATATTCACACTAGGTCATTACAAACTGGACCTCATTTCATTAAAATGAAAAAAAAAAATGCTTGGAAAATATTGGAGATTTCTGTTACTGGTTCAGCAGGTCTGGTTCTGATGAATAGCATTTCTATTTTAGAAGGTAAATTAAAGGCTTAGCTCTAGACAGGTAGCCATAGTACTTGTACATATCCTAGGTAATTAAAATGTACTGAAGTTTGCTGTTAGGAATATCACATGAAGGACGTAGGGTTATAATCTGGTATACAGGCTACTTTAATCGTAAAAGGTTGTAAACAAGCCATTTTAAAAAAATATTGGTATTATGTGTAGTTTCATGACCTATATTCATTTTCTTGAATGTAGCTACTCAACATAATTTTTGTTGTTCCACATTAATCAAAATATGTCTGCAGCTAAATTGGTGAAGTGTGCAAATAAATGTTCATATGAGTAAGGGTGTTAGTTACTGTTTTCAGTCTCTCAATCCATTGAGAACAGGTAGTTTTATCTATGATAATGGGTTGCAGAGCGTACCAAATTCACTCTCGAATTCACACTGAGTTATGGGAGCAGAGACAAGGAAATAACATTTTATTAAGACAATAAATGTAGACAGTGGCAGAAGTTAAATATTTAGAGCTCTGGCCTAGTCCCAAAAAGCATCTCCATGTTGCTAATGGCTAGCTAATTCAGTACTTTGTCTGCGCTGCCAAAGAATGACAATTCAAGGGAAAATTAAAATAAGAACAAGCTCATCCACTTATGTAAAGATGATTTGACCAAAGAATGGCTGAATAGAAATGTTTTCCTAGTTTATTAGAAATAAGAATAAAGGTATCTGACAGAGTTGGAATCCCCATACAATCTGTGTAATATCAAGAGAATGGAATTAAATAGTTCAGACCATGGATCTCTAAAATCTAATGGTCCTTCAGATTAATCAGAAATTCATAGAATCAGAGAACCAAATTTCTACAGAATACTTTCATTTTCATTCTCCAGACCACTCCTACTCTCTCTCTTTGACTTCACAAACACATCAGGATGCTCTTAAGAGCTGAAGAAAACCGGAGCAGTACTATTGCTCCAGACAGAGTGTTCATTGCTGGCGGGTAGCAGCTTTTCAGGGTTTTAGAGATGCTTTTCCCAAAGAAGGATGGAGCAGCTTTATTCCTTCAGGGTACAGCCTAAGCATATTTGTGTATTGTTTTTACTTATTGTCAGTAAAACAAAGGTGTCAATGTACAGGTCAGTACAAAATTCTCTGTTTTCAGGGAGTAATTTTGTCCTGGAATTAATTGTAATCAGAGGTTGCTTAAGTAGGAAATATTCTTCCTTCCCAGAGTGCTGATCCTTTATTAAAGAAATGCTGGCAGCTATCTCTTCTAGAAATGGAAACTGGGATGTTAAGGAAAATAACTTGATTTGCATTAAATAGTGCCATCTTTTGAAACATACCACAACAATATAAACTGACATTGTGATTGTTGATAATTCAGAGCGGCATCAGGGAAGAACATGTGGAAGTCTACAGTAAAAATGTCAACCAAAATTTTAATATTAAAAGATGAAAGCAAAGTTACTCAGTTGTTGATCCTGCAAAAGCTATAAGCTTCATAATATGCACAGTGAGCTATGCATACAAAAACATCTGCAGGATTTGGGCCTGCCAGGTGTAAATCAAGGCAGTCAGCATTGGATATTGCCAGGTATAGGTATAATTCACCATGTGGGGAACCATATAATTGACAAGGTACAACACAGCACTATTACTTGTGAAACAAATTTAGTTGTCAAAATGAAAGTTCTCTGAGATAAAATATAAAATAATAGTAGTAAAAGATTTTCCATAGGATTTTCAAATATAACACGCATGTTGCTACTTTCTCTCAGACACTTAGATAAACTCAAAGTTAGGAGGGGAAAAAAATCCCCAAACATACCATTCCTCTAATTTTTCTCAATGTTCCAAAGAGTTCAGATCAATTCAAGTCCTCTTTCTCAGGAACAGGGCAAACATCTCTCGCCAAACTGCATTTAGATTCATCACACTAAACAAGATTAGGCATATAAAAATAAATTTTCATGTGACTTCCAACATACTAAGCGACCCATACAGTCAAGCTTACCACAGCCTAGAACACTTCATGATGGTAAAACTAGGAAAAAGAGAAGATAAGGAAAGAAGAAATACCATAAATAGTCCAGGAACTAGTAATGGAAATGGGCATACATGCATAAAATTGTTCAAGGATCAGTTTGGATTTGTAGAACTGGGGATACATCTTTTGGAGAGTAATGTTTTTGCTTATTTCTTTAATAATCCAGTCACTCTGGAGTGAGCTGTGTTTCAGGACTTTGTTTTCTGGCTCTGCTGACATCAAAGATAATGCCAAATGTTTAAATTGCATGAACACTGGATGGGGAAAGCAGTTTGTAGGATATTCAACGTAGTAGGGAAAGGTGAATCTTGGCTTATTAAAGTGAATGGCAGAGCTTCCAGTGGTTTCAGCTAAAGTACAATTTCACCTTTGACTTTTCTGCAGCCTTCACAAAAAAAAAAAAAAAAAAAAAATCCAACATCATTGTTTTTGTCTCTTAAAAGAACCAGCAGAAATCTTAGTTTCCTTCCTATGTTTTCTCAAGAGGCAGAATGGAAAATTCAGTTATACTTGAAAGGCTTTTTTTTATTCCAGAGAAGGAAAAAGATGGGATAGATATTTTCCAAGAGCAGTGAGGAGCAATGAATGTCCAAGCCTCAAAACACTATAATAAAATGTGTGTGTGTGGGTGTTTTGTTTGCGGGTTTGGGTTTTGTTTTTTGGGGGTTTTTTGTGTTTGTTTGTTTTTTTTGTTTTTTTGTTTTTTTTTTTTTAAATTGGCTTTTTGTTAAGGTCATCTTTTCAGTAGGATCAGAGAAGACAAGCAAGACAGAACTTTATTCACAGATTAAAAATACAGCTGCAAAAATTTGATAGTTTTAAATCAGCTTTTAAAGCATGAAACAGATAAGACTTAAATTCTGTGGTTATACTGAAATTCATGGAAAGGACTTTCTTTAATTGTCTGAAATGATGAAACAGGGATTGCTGACACTGACAGTAGATTGTATTTTCCTCCAGATATAAATGTGGCTCATTTCTGCCCATTTGGCTTTTTTTCAATCTTTATTGCAGAATAACTCAGTCATTTTAAAAACACTGAAGCACCTGTTAAATTAATCTAAACCATCTGAATGTTGTTTTGTTGAACTGGGGTTCTAAGCATGCAAGCACCATCTTTGAGGGCAAGGCAGTGTAGTCTTTTTAGCTTATGCAGCCGTGCTATTCCTGCTAAAATTACCAGCAATTCATTTTAAGGAAAACGATGTTTTTGCGTTCTATGGACATAAGTCATCTCAGGAGTGGAGCTCTGCATCAGGAGGAAGCTGCTATTGGGTGGCCTTTACTTTCAGTTATTTATTTGATGTTTACCTGGTCTGGATTTGTAACAGGGCCCGAAGATAAGACAATATGTAAAGAGGAGTTTTACAGCTCTCAGCACGGTAAGCAAAGTTATTATAAGATATAAGAGGGTTATATTGTAAGAATTATAACAGCCCTATAAGCTGTCACTGTTCCTCATGTTCTGAGTCCTTCCTTGGTGGCAGCTACTACAGCAGGGCCAGCTATGCATGAGGCTGTGCAAGTGAGATCAGCTGCTTGGACATCACCTTTCTTGAACAGCTGGTGTGCGTTGCCACTGGGAGAAGACATAATCAAAGTGGGTAAGGGGGCCATAGCTGTCCTTTATTGAGGCAGTTTTCCTGCCTGATTTTTCTGGTCCAAAAGCCTGTTCCTGCTGTAATGATCACACACTGTTCCAGGAACTGCTAGCACTATGCATTGGCATAAATGGAGTGAAAGAGTAGTAATATTAGTATACAAATACTTTTAATAATGCATTTTTAAAGCCATCCTTTAAACTTTTGTATTCTTAGGAACACATCATTTTATAAAGTATGTATGTATTTAGTGATTTCTAAGATGATTTCATGATTTGGGGAGTTTAATTATTTTTGTCATGTGGGAACATACAAGAGTGGGTGAACCTAGTTATGCATGTCTTCATCAGTCACGAAGCTTAGCTAAAGAATGTAATTGCAGTACACATTGCCGTGAGCATACTAAAGTGGAGCTAGGGTAGCGTGGTTAATAGCAGTAGGAAAGGTGTTACTGATCAAGCTTCAGGCTGGTGGCTTGGGATGCTTGGTTTTGTCTAGGTTGTATGGGGATGTATCTAGTTGATTTTGTTATTACCTGTGCTAGCTAAACGAATGCTAGCATGAGTCTGCCTGCTTGCCCTATATTTGTTGTATGATTATAGCTTAAGATAGAGAAACTTGTTTATAGTCCCAGAAAGGCAAAACTCAAACATGCAATAAAGTAAAAGAAGAAAATTGAATCCTACAAAGAGTAAAGATACACAGAAGCAATTTTGCAAGTTAGTTATAAGGAATAATACCTGTCATTACAGACCAGCAAACATCTTATTTTAGCTTTTTTCCACCTGTTCATTTGGCATTTACGCTGGTTTCGCTTTCACTTACTACACTGGCAATGTCTGGGCTCAGTGTTCCAAGGCTGCCTTTTCACTTCATTTTCTCAAATGAGCCAATTGGAAGTTTTCTTTTCATGGCTTTCAAACTTCTCTTAATGGGAGAAAAAAAAACAACAACTGATAAAACAAATAAAAAAACAAAACACACCCTTAAAAACATCTTGTTAACAGGCTGATGTGATGAATACACAGTGGTACCAAAATGTTTACAAAAATCTGCATATTATAAAATGAACATTCTTGAGCTTCTGTTCAAACCAAAGCAATTTTGCATTGTGATCGTACTTAGAGAGGCAGTAGAATAAAAAAATACTGAATGAAGTATTTAACAGAAGGCTTGGGCAATGATGTTGCGAACACTCATAGGCATGCTTGGATTTAGGGAACTGAATGATCCAATTGATGTCAACGTGTCATGAAACTGTACCTTCAAGAGCGTGATAATAAGGTCTTTAGAAGTCAATATAAGGGAAAAAAAGGCCAAGAAGGGGCAATCCAACTTTCAGAGAAGTCACAGAATGAAGCCTTTAACTTTTCCCAATTTTTTTGTTAACAGATGAAAATAAATTATAAAGTTGATGGATTTTCTTACAGGCAGCTACTGACAAACCCTATCTCCAGATCTGGCCTACAGTCACCAACATTGTCCCTATTTCACTATTGTGTGAGATAGGGACTATTTCCCTATTGTCCCATTATGTAATAGTTAATATTTTTTTACTTGTAACTCCGATTTATACATTATACCTATGTGTACCATATTTTATTTTAAAATATACATTACATAAACATTTATACTCCTCTCTAGATAGTAGGTGTATTTTACTAGCAGCATTATACTATCTGGCCTTTGCAGATTCTCCAGAGAATTTTGTAATATTCGCAGCTGTCAGTTTTTTAGGCTATCTGATATTTTACAGTGTCTGATCACCATTTAACACATACTTTAAAACAACAGTTAAAGCTTTGATTTTTGCTCTTCAGATAAAGAGCAGCTGTATTTTTAATTGACATGGGCTATTATCTCCTGAGTTGCAGGGAAAAGCACGTATATTACATGGCATACAACTAGATTGTAAGGTGAATTGAAATGGCACCCCCTCTGAAGAAATACCTTTGATTTCACACATTTGACACAATATAATCATATAAGATATCTGAGTCCAGGGCAAGTCTTAATTTTAAAATGTAAATTTACAAAGTTTAGTGTGAAACACTCCTGCTATTCTTTATTCCAAAGAAAGCTATCTTAGTAGAGCAAAGTAAAATGAAACATGCGAATTACTTCCTTTTTTAATACCACACATAAGTCGTATTTGAGATAGATTGCTGAACAACATAATTGAATTGGAGAGCTCTGGAGGATTCATAAAAGAAATGCATGGGAAATTCCACAGTTACATCAGATATATAACATTTGCATAAACCTGCACACTCGGGATCATGCACTGCTTGAAATTAAGAATACCTTTCTCCTAAGCTCATTATTTCATAGCTGATAGTTCAGATGTAAAAACATGTTTCATCTTCAAGAGCTGACTTTTCAAATGTCCTAAAGTTGTTGGTTTACTCATATAATCTAGTACAATCCTTCCTATTATTCACCCAAATAATAAGTTTACAGGAATAAGGACTAAGATGTAGGGGGAGCTTTGAAACTGAAAGCTGTGAAGCTAAAAAACCTGTCGTCTTGGACCTGAATACAACAGTGGTGAAATTCTGATTCTTTGACATAAATTCCAGAATTCTTTTATATGAGTAGGACCAGGAGATTTTAATGAACTCTGTGATTGGGTTCATAATTTTACAGACCATTTCAATTCTTCCATCTTTATTATAGTATTTGTATTGCAAATAATAGAAGTACTAAAAAAACCAAACTCCTGACCCCTTAACTGAGACTAAAGGTTGTAATGAATTCAGGTTAGGATTGCAAGAATGTTTCCACATCAAAAAAACTCAAGATTCTGACATGTTGGGCATGTTGTGTATGGAGCCATGGCTTTATGAAACTCTAGTAATTTTTTAAGAATTGTTTGTCTACTTTATTGATTTAAAACAGGAAATAATGTAGTTTGCCCATCAAAATGGGGATTCAGCTAGCCTATTATCCTCTGTGAGAAACCCATGGTGCATTGCTTTTTAAAACAGCTGGTTTAAAGAACAGTATCAAATCCTGTAAAACAAATGGTTTAAGAGAAATCTTCTATATATGAACAGTTTAATATAATACCATTTCTTATATTATGTTGCATATATTAGCATTCTATAAGCTTATGCAGCTTTTTATAAACAGCCTTAGCATGTAGAACCAAAATCTAAACACTCTGCTCAGCATTCTTTCTGCCAAAATTAAGCCATTACGAGTTGAACTTCTGCATTTACTGTTGCATTTTCAGTTCAAAGGTTATTATTTCTTTGGTAATTGAGTTTTACTGGTTTTGCATGATTTGCATTAATTACAGTAATTAATGGTAATATTACTCTGCTAAGCATATCTTCTCTGTCATGTACCCAAAAGCTGAGGTAGTAACAATTCATTGCGAGTATTGGAGAGGACAGATAATATAATATGAATAGCTTATAAGAACTGCTCTTAAGTTTGTCAGTGATAAATTTTAACGGGGACAAATAATTAGAGCTGCTATTGCAGCAAAAAGGGCTTTACTATTCCGTTTGCTTCTGCCTTCCACATTGAAAAAAAAATGAATTTTTTCATAAACCGTAATACTTTGGCTGCCCAAGATCTATACTGAATACTGATACATAGAGCTAGAATTGGAGAGACATAATGTGTTTTCCATGTATTTTTTCTCCACAGCGTGTTCATGGAGGCTTAAGAAAGTAGTAGGTAATACAGTTATAAGCATGGCTTACCCAACATCTTGTTGGATTGGCATGTAGCAATAAAGGTGGCATGTATGCATTGGCATGTCTTCATTCTTATTTACATGTACCAAGCCTACCATACCTAAGTATTTCCAAAGTAATAAACCCTCTGACAGCACAGTCTTATCAAAATGCTCTTGTATGCAGTCAGATGGAAGTTATTTCTTAAAATCCAGCAAACCTTTTGAACATATCCACACAGCAAAGTTGCCACTTCAGTATCATCAGATTCACACCTAAATACATATTTACTTTTGCTTTTTGCTGTCTAAGGCATCTTTTAATTCCTCCCATTTGCAATTTCATAACATGAAAAGAGAGAGACTAATTGGGATATTTAGGTGTTGATGGTTTGTACTAGGAACCTGAGAGGGCAGAGGAATGTTGAAAAAAATTGAAAACTGAACATGAAGAAAAACAGAATATAAATGAAGTGGCTGAGGGAATAGGGAAAGAGTGCAGGATCTGTGCAGCTGGTCTGAGTGAGTAATAGTAATTACAGTAAAGGAGACAGGTAATGAGGTAAATCAGAGCCTTATAGACAAAGAGTCAAGATTTTAAGCATGTAATGAAAATTGAAGTCACCCATACAAGTCCAGAGCTTTTTTTTCTTTTTTAAGTCAGTTAATATTCTTTGACTGTGTTTTTGGAGCCCATGGATCCAGAGATGGTATGAAATGCCATTAATTCAAAGAATTCTTTGTTAAGTTTTCTCCACAGCTTCTCTAAAATTTGCTAAGTTTAGCAGCATGGTGGAGTGCGCCAGGGGAATTTAGGTCTATTGATTTTATTTTTCTGTTACTTTTCTGTTATAAAGTCATAATAGTATCTTGTTAACTGTGGTTCATTTCCTTGATTTTCCTATGGGTTCCTTCTGCTGCTTTAAATATTTAAAACAAACACACTACCTTGGACATATTTGATGTGATTGTTTTATTCCTTTCAGGAGAAAAACTATTGTGTGTAAAAATTTTGTGAAGCTGGGTCTGGCAACTAGAGCCAAGCATGATGGAAGCAGGTGCTCTACAAGCTTTTCCATACAGCTCTGCCAACAGAGCTTGCTTCAGTCCAGCCAAGCTCTTGTCATCTCATTACTGGCTCTCTCCTGAGCAGCCTGACAATTGGGCCAGCTTTCTTTTATGTTGATAAAGAGCAAATTGGACTAGATTGGAACTATTTAACTCATTTCACTTCTGAAACACGTTCACCTGGATTCTTAAAGGGTATTGTCATGGCCCTGAGGGCAGCAGTAGGCCTTAAATGCCCTGACCAGCCTCACCTGCCCCCACCCTGCCACCTTCCATACACCCTGCCTTTCAGCTAGGGTATCCACCTGAGCTCAGGTCTGGAGCCCTGGTGCTTCCCTGGTCGGTGTCATAGGTGTGTCTGTCTCCTGTATGGATTGCAGACCTCCACTGCAGCCTTGTCTCTATCCCTGCCTCCTACTGCTTCTGGCTGGGTTCCCCGGACAGCCCTGGTCCATCCCCTCGCTGTGTCTGGGACTGGCTGCCATGCTCAGGCTCTGTGGGATGGCGCCAGTTGGTGAGGGCACAGCCTGTGCTGCAGTCAGCCTGGGCTCCTGCTCATCCTCCTTCATGGAGCTGCCCTGCTTCTGGTGCTCCTTGAGAAGTATGTCTTTACAGAGTCTCCCAAATTTTTCTGGTAGTATACAGAAAGCTCAGAAATGCTAGAGAACTTACAGCCATCATTGTGATCTAGAAGAGTGGAAGAAACTTTCTACAGATAGATAATTGCAGCATTTAATTTAATTTGTTATCCCTTAGGTAGTTTTGAATACATAAACTTAAGTGACCAGCTCAGAATCATGAGAGAGCCCTGTGGCTCAGGGCAGAAATTCAACCCTAATCCGCTTGTTCCCCATCTGCTCAATTTGTGAAATGGATTCTTATGAGAAAACAGGCAATTAAAAGTTGTTAGTGTTGATGTTATAGATGGTACTGAGAACTCATGCAATATCTGTCTAGTTCAAGTTATCTGTATTCACGTCTACTGAGAAAACAGGTGTTGTAATGCAAGAAGGAAAAGCATTTCTATTATACTTGGTCATATGGTTCAGTGCCTTTAATGTAAAGTAAACTCACCTAGTCTTTTCTCCTCAAACCCTTGTGAAATCTAAAAAAATCAACTATTAGGTGAAAAATATCTTAAGGCTTTATTGTTAAGATAAGCTTCCATTTGTCTTTTGGCTGCAAAAGGACATAAGCTCTGATATACATTCACACTCTCTGTCTCCTCTTTCTCCAGCAGTATTTGCTTCCTGCAGCACGCTTCCTTTAAACTTGGTATATTTAGTGCTTGGCTATTAATTATACCCTCAAGAAATTAAAAGCCTTGGAATCTAAATATGCAGTTTTTGCTTAGTCTTACAAAAGTTCATGTGCTTAAGAAGGGAATCAAAGATTAGGGCAGTACTTCACAGCTAATAGTTTTGGCATTGCCACATATGTCTACGTAGTCTCAAGTTTTGATACGAATATGCTTAGTCCTTGCAACAAAAAGAAAACAGTGAAAGAAAACTAATCTCCATGTTTACGTGGTGTTCCTGTATCCTTTCTCTCAACATCACTGGAGAGACCGGTGCTTCATAAACTGCATTCACTTCCATTCTCTGTAAAGTTGTACATTATTTGTCTAAGAAAACACATGTGAAAATCTCAAATGGTAGCAATTTCACACCTGCTATCCCAGACCAAAGTTTGTTAATTAGCACAAAAACAATGTTTCCAAATTCAAGTGTTCAGAAGTGCACTGTGCGGGGTGTGTAGCAGGTGTTCATCGCAGGAGGTGCCTTAATGATATTTCTTAACTAGGTTCTTTTAAACCATTATATTTTGAAATCTCTTACCATTATTAATTTCATTTCTGACAGTACAGTTTACTATGGTTCCTATGAACCAGTGCCAAAATAGATGCAAATGCACTCAAATCTTTTTGTCTTAATTCACTCTTGAAGATTTCATTTTTAATCAAAACTATCCTTTGTAAACCTTATTTATCTTCCATTTCTTTCCTCAGAGGCCTCATCTGAGGTCCACTGAACTCAAAAGGAACTGTTTCACTGAATTGTAAAGGCTCTGAATCAGCTTTCAAATGCTACTTTTAATGTGAAAAACCAAATAAACATTAGTACTTTTTCCTTTTTTTTTAAACAGCCCTGCAGTTGCTTTGAATGTGCATTCCCTGAGACCATACAGTGCCTTGTTAAATTCAGTTATATGTTGAGTAACTGAAGACAATTATTTTTATCAGGTCAGAAAATAACCTTCAGTGGATCTCTGCTGTTCTATGTTGACCTGCTGAAAGTTAAATACAGTAATTTGTGTATTTTAGTAGCATTTTACTGTAGCGTAAACAAGAGTAAAAGTGGTTTTCAGTAGGAGGTTTTTTGTTTTGTTTTTTAAAAAAACCCAACCCTTGGAGTTGCTTATAGACTCTGGGGGAAAAAAACTGCACTTGTAACAGCTTAAAAACCATTGCACTATAGTGCAATCCCTGTTGCTGCATAGTGGATCTGCAGTTGTCTTTTGTGCCAGAAATAGTTAACTTGGAACAGCTGTCATGCTAGAAGCATGCTTACATAGAGAAAGCCCTACATGTAAAAGTATGAATAAATAAGATATGGTGCATTTGCAAATACTATTATCCCAACTTTATGTCAGAAAAATCCAATTCACGTCCAATTCATAACACTTTCGCATGGTCCCAACAACTAGGATGTGGCTAGCTTGGGCAGTCGTTCTTTATACACTCTTTATCCAAATCATTTTTTCAGGTCTGCTTCCATTACGTGGGAACGCAATGCCCTACATGTTCAAGAGGATTCTACAGCACACACAGAAAGATTGGGGGGGAGACACAGAACAAGCAGTGAAAAGCTATTCGGAACAAAACTCGGCAAGCTTAATGTAAGATGTGAATAGTTTGCCTCCCTTTTATGTCCAAAAAGAATATAATTACTAGTTCAGTTAGAAGCCTGCTGACACTTAATTGCCTACTCACAAAGTTATGGTTAGTATCACGTACTGCTACTTACCTGACACCTGCATCTCTTGCTGGAAGAAAATGGAAAAATAAATTTAAAACATCTAGAGCGACTGCTGAAGTCATAGTAACAAAGAATGTGCCTTTAAAGGTCTCTGCTGAGTTCACTGGTATGCTTGAAAAGGAAGAATACCGCATACATTTACAACATTATTTGATCTGCGTTTCAAGGGCAGAACTACCTATCATCTGTTATTTACGCTGAGATCAAATGTTCAGTGTGGCTGGTAACAGTAGCAGGCAGAGACCATTTTTAGTGTTAAGAACATTTTTCTTTCTTCCCCCCCCCCCCCCCCTTTTTTTTTTAACTGTTGAGTTTTGGAAAAAAGACAGTAGGCGTTGGAGGGTGAAGAAGATGATGATGACCATTCTATCAACTGTTTAACATGGATTGAAAGCTAAAGCTTCTTTGTTTAACTAAAAAAAAAATTATTTTGCTAGTCTGATGTAGGGGGGAGGCAGGTGGAGAATCTTGGAAATGCCAATGGCATTTGAATGCCAATGGATATCTTGCTGCTAGCCCTTCTGCAAAATATAATATGCACTCTGGATTACCCACAATGAAGTGCAAGTGGAATAATTTAAAAATATTAATCAATCACCTATCAAGTGAGGTCTTGCTCTGCTTCATTCTCTTGTTTTGAGCTCCTTCATAATGTTACGAGGAGTCTATTCTATATCAAGTACTAAACTTTAAATTGGAAGACGGTTTATTGAGTAATTATTAACAGATTGTTATTAGAATTCACTGATTTGAGGATTCCAGGTCTATTTCAGACTGGAATTTTCAACTGAATTGCAAAAGGAATACCTAGTTCATATAAGTTGATATAAACATTTGTACGTTAATGCCATTTATGCATGATGAATATTGACCAGCCCACTGTCTCTTTATTTGCTCTGTTATTTTACATAGCATATCTGTGAAGCGTTGCCAGAAAAAGAATGGACTTGTTTCTAGCCTGCTGACAAGATTTGGGTTTTGCTGTTTTGAGAGGTTACTGAACCAGGTTTTTTTTTTTTTTAAATAAATTGATTTCTATTAGAAGAGCTTACATAACCAAAAACATTACTAAAGATAAATCTTTCTTCTGTAAAGATAAGCTGATTGCCTCTGAGGTTTAGGAAGCAAATCCTCCTGTTTTAAAATGAAATTATGGAAAGAGCAGTGCTGGCTTTCTCATGTGGGGCTTGTCTTGTCTTTCTTTTGTGGGGCTGATGGTCCCTGATCCTGGCTGGTGGTGCTTCCCAGATGGTGTCCATGTAGATACGAATCAAATGCTTTTGCTTGCTGCTTTATCTGGTGGTATCTTCAGGTTTGGAGATGCATGTCTTCCTGGTTCTCTATGTTTCCCTTTCATGTATACAGAAAGAAGTAATGAGTATTTTGGGGTCTGCTTGACAAAGTCCAATACATGTCACATTCTGGGATGAAACTGTAGGAGGTATAGAACACTTAGAGTGTGTCTGTACAGCTATTTGATTTGAATTCAGAATTTTAGGGATCCATAAAGGAGAATCAGAAATGCTTTGTAGAGACAGCCTTGCATCTTATGATCCTTCATGTGTGCAGGCTGGATTTGAAGTTGGTTTAATGTGCAATAGAGAGCAAGAGGAAAACATGACCTAGTTACAGAGGAACAAAGAAATTTAAAAAAAGTTTCATGATGCTTCCTGGCTCTAATGCTTACGTTTAAGGGTGCGACTTGCCTGAAGCAATTAGTTTTAACAGGCTAGAATCCAGAATGGTACTGCCAGCCAGATACAGGTGGTTATTTGTAACTCTGAAAATTAGGCAATCAGAAAATCTTATGAGTAAGCCTAATGGTGTAAATTACTTCTTTCAGAGTAGGTCCATGAAACTTGGCAAATCAGAAGGAGGGAAGATCAAAACAAATAAGCAAAGAAAGCATGCTGTTTGTCAGAGATTCAGAAAAATGCATTTTATCCCTCCCCATCTTAATCCTTGATATTCTTGTCAAATACTATTTTTTCCCATCATTTGTTACTTTTTCCTTATCCTAAACTCATCTGCCTTTCACCTTCTTCAGTATAATATTACTTTCTGCATTGTTTTGATCTTGTGAGGAAGGCCAAGAACTTCTATGTGTGAATGACTTCAGACATGTAGAAGAAATGCTTTTCACGTTATAAAAAGCTGTAAGAGGATGTACCGGGGGTGGAACAGACTATTGATTTCCTTTAAATCTTCCACTGAAATGAACGACTCTTAAAAAATGACAGTGTCATGTGTGTACCCAGATCCATTAGCACTGGTGCTTAGCTCAGGTCAGAAGCAAACCCATTTTACATAAAGCAAGTTACTAGCAAGCTTCGTCACCATTGACTGGATCTTTTAAGGGGAATCTATGCCAAATTTTACCATGTAAGGTAGCAGAAGAATGCAGAAATGGCATTAGAAATGCCATTTCCCATCAGAAAATAAAGGCTCTGCAGAATTACTAGCCTCAATACTGTAAAAGGAATAGAAGGGTAGATTCTTCACTGTGCTTAAATGACAGTTGTGAAAACCTACCAGACTCTGACATCCTCTATTTTTGAAGCTTGCGTTTTCTGACTTAACCTCTTTCCTGACAACCACACAGGGTCATTTGAAAATGCATATAGACAAATGTTAACTTTGCAGTCCATGTTCAAAATAAAAGCTACTGATCAATACCACTTTTACTCAGGTAAGCAAAACAAGTCAACTTCCTCCTTTGTAAAATTCTCCAGTCTAAATGTTATCTTTTTAGCTTATTCTAGTTTCTTCAACAGCCAGCTGAAGAGAAAATTTAAACTATTTCAAGTAAAGGATCATGCTTCTCTGGTCCAAAGCCCTTAGCACTTCACTATCTTGATTATATTTGCCTTTTTTAAAGGCGCATCTCATTAATGGTTCATAATCTTCACATGATGACCCGGTCACTCAAAGACATCTTTCTCCTTTGTTCTTTCAGATTACAAAGTTTCGGGATTATTGCTAAGCTTTTGTCACAACATGGTTTTTTTATCAGTTGTTGTTATTAATTTTGTTGTTAGTATGTGACCTCATTTTGCACTATTGAATTTCATTTGTTATCTTTAGTCTAGCTGCCAAGGTCATCCAGTTCTTGCCATGTGATATCATTATGATGTTTTATATCGAGCTTGTCTTTTCTTATCTTGAGCAACATAGGCAACTGGCTCTTGGGGACAGCTGCCTTACTTTAGGTAAGCCTTTTGCTTGCTGTGACTCACAGGTGGTCCTGGCTTGGGGTAGGGATGGCTTATGAGTGCAAGTTACTTCCTTCTCTTTTGTTTTGTGTTACAGTGTGTATTTTTCTGCAGGAACTGAAGATAGAAGCTGATGTTCTGGGTTATTGTATAGAAATCAGAATTTAATGGAGATAAATGCAAAAGAATGAATTCTTAGAAAAATCAGAAAAAGGAGGAAGTGCTAGAATACAATGACTACATAAACCCTTGACAACACTAAGCAGCAAAAGCCCTTAAGGTGTCGGCACTTCACAGAAGGAACAAGATATTGGCATGAATCCCAGATGCATAAAAGCAAAATTAAAGAAATTACAAGGTACTGGTTGGATCTCAGCAAGAGCCTTGCATGCACTAATAGCCGTGTGAGAAAAGCTGTAATTGCTTATGGCAGGATGAAAAACTATCTAACCAGTATGCTGTTTGGCTCAAAGACTTAAATTATGAGCAGTGTAGAAATTGAGCTTTTTCTTGGAAGTAATGGGGGGTGGGGAAAGCCGTGGAATTTGTCCACCTAACTAGAGTTTTATAATGATCAGTGGGGTTCCAATAAAATTCATCCAAGTAAACTCTTTGTATTTGTAAGAAATAAGTAAGATGACAAGATACAAAGCTACACACATTCAGATACACGTAATTAAAAAAAAAAAAAATCCTTCACCAATAAAGAAGCAAAAGTGATGTGGAATTGTTTAATCTTAGTATATCAAAGTTGCACCTGTATGCTGTGGAATTCCGCTCCCTTACCAAGGGCTCAAATGTTGGCAGTGAGATATTGAAGTATGTTTGAGAATCTGGGCTTCCATGCTTCAGATTCATAGGAATTAATTGTCTATAATAAAATCTACATTTCCAGGTGGGTGACATTTAAAGACATACATTTCCACTAACTGCAGTATCCAATCTGGTTTTTAAATTAGCTAGTGAAATTCAGCAACACTTAATTCTGGATGAGGGAGCTTGATGCCTCCTATTGGGATATCTGCTCAGAATCTGAATGAAGGCAGGTGGCTGGTCTGCATGGAGGGATATGCTACAGGGACTACAGTGTATGCTGTAAATGAACCTGTCGATTAAGCTAGTCCTGGGGTTTACTTGAAGGGTAGTCCTCACAGTGAACTCTAATATGGTAACTTTCTTGGCTTTTCTAAAAATCTGAGATATGAGAGCATGTGGGATACCTCTAAATGCTAAAAGCATGAAAGGTCAGGGATCAGTTCCTAGCTCTCAAGCCTTGTAGCACAAGACTGGGTTGTGTCTTCGCTGTTCAGTGTTGGTTTCTTCTAGGCTGTGTACACATAGTGTAGCACTTGGCTTTTTAGTGTCCTTGGGATATAGACCATCCTGAGGCAGTTGCTTTTATTGTGTGTTTGCAGTTCAAAGTCCCTGAAATAATGAGGACATTATTTCCATGTATAAGGACACCTGCAGCACAAGGTGTCTTTCGGGCATGATCCCAAGGTTGTGTTAAATAGCTGTGGGGTATGCTATGGGGGCATCTAAGCATGTGTTGGAAGAAGCTCACACAGGTCAACAAGGGGAAGTGCAAAATTCTCCACCTGGGTAGGAAATAACTCCTTGCCACCAGTACATGCTGGAGGCTGACCACCTGGAAAGCACCTTCGCAGAGGAGGATGCGGAGGTCCTGGTGGACAAGTTGAAAATGAACCAGCAATGGGCCCTTGCAGAAAAAACGCTAACTATCCTGGACTGCATTAGGACGAGTGCTGCCATCAGGTTGAGGGAGGTGTTCCTTCTCCTCTACTCAGCACTGGTGGGACCACACCTGGAGTACTGTGTCTAGTTCTGGGCTCAACAGTTCAAGAGAGATGGAGCTGCTGGAGAGAGTCCAGATGCAAAGAAAGTCAAAGAGATTTGCCTGGGGTGATATGACCAATAAGGCCGTTGGTGGCTTATGCCAATCATCAACATTAAAAGCAATAAATAGTGAAAACAGCAGTACTTTGAGAAAAGTATATCCATGAACATCCAACACAGTGCAGAAGGCTGCACCCAAGGTGGAACTGCTGTGTGTAAAAACCAGGCTGCCATCCAGGACTGATGCCTCAACCGTCTGGAGCGGTTTCCTGCTCTGCTGAGTTCATAGTACTGGTTACACTGTGACTGGAGGCCTTTATTGCTACCACCTCCTATACTGATCTTGCTTAGTAAATAGTCATAGATTTTTGTCAGTAAGTGGTGTGGTTCTGTCCTTGCAGCTACCTCAGCCCAAAATTCCTGCATGACCGATACCATGCTGACAGAAATGTAACTCAAGACTAAACATTGTCTTACTGTGTATGTACAATGTTCATACTGAGGTCACTGGGAAATTCGATTGCATAGGACGAGAAAATAATTTCCTGCTTAGCTCTATGGAGTCTGTTCACGTTTAGATTTAGCAATGAAATATGACTATAGCAATTAAGTTATCCTTAAAGCATTTTAGAATCATGCTGTTGTGTCTAGCAGAGCACTTCGACTTTCTTTTATTATTTTACAATTTTTTATTTTTAATTTGGGTTTTTTAGGACATGACTGGCAGCTTTATAAACATAGTATAGCAAGAGCAAGTCTATTATCTGTAGTATTAACATATTTAAGCTTTCCTTCTTGTAGCATTTCTCTGTCCATAAGTATGTTATGGGCACACAGTACAGAACAGATTGGAATCAAAAGAGCTCAGCTGATTCCAGCAAGTCATCTTTATATCTTGTGCTTATAACAGCAAGTGCTTTTTTTGTAAAGAACATTCACATTCTAAGAAGAAAGGGGTGGAAAAGTAGTTTTAGGTACTTTTTCAGTTGCCAAACTGACCAATTAACAGGTAGATGACAACTTGTTGGATACTTTATAGCAAGCAATATTCATTAAGCATTACTCCTATTTTCTATTTACAAATCTTACATATCTAAGCCTTTTCAGTTTCCTCTGAAGTACTTGCGTTTCTTTTAAGATGAATTTTTAACAAATATCTTTTCTTCTTTATTTGTAAACTGCTTGCTATAACAAACTAGTCATGTTCATTGCTGGTATTATGGGATATTGATTTTGCTTCTGGAGTGGTTTACTCAGTTTTTTTCAATAATAGAAAAATGATTAATCTGTGATAACTTTTATTAGAAGTTCTCTCCTTGAATGATTGAAAATAACAACAACAACAAAAAATCAATAGCATTTTGGATATCCACTGTTACTCTCAACATTGCTGAAATTCCATAGTATCAAGAATATCGACAATATGAAATTATCTGTGCCTGTAAACCCTGGCCAAGTCTACTAGTGTCTTCAGATCACCTTCTTAGCATTTGATTTAATCAAAGTTAACTTGGAAGAAATACCATGGGAAGATAAAAGCCATCATTACAGTTGACCTTTGTGTAATTTCATTTCATGATGACTTTTTATTCCTTCAGTTCTAACTACGCAATTAAAAGTAAAAGAGATAAAGGGCAATCGGTTTCCTGCCAATAACCCGGGAGTCAGAATTTGAAGCAAATTAGATAATTAACAAAGTCCCAAAAGCAGACCCACAGTGGAAATGGAATTTAAGAACTAATAGAAGACATTCATAAAAATATGCACAGGAACTGGAGGTACTTTGGAAAAAAACAGCAGTCTTTCAAATAAAGGTACTGATGCTATTAGAAGACGTAAATGATAACATAAGCCCATCTTCAGGGAAACAAAGTCTGCAGTCTGTTTTTTGAAACATTCACATTCATTCTAACTTCAGATGTTCCACACATAGTTTTGGATTACAGTTTTTAAAATCACAATCAAACATCAAGAAAGGAGCATTTTTGTAACAAATCACAGTTAATGTGTTTTTCTGTAAAATCAATAGTTAGATATTGTCAAGGTCTGTGACTTGCAGCTACAAGCCCCATGCGCTTGATAATTTCCTTACATTGGGTAAGCAGAGATAAATACAATTGCTTAGCTTGAGTCCTAGGAAATAATGACTTCAGTTTTAAGTTACACAATATAGCAATGGAAGAATGTTGGGAAAATACCAAAATATTCAGTATCTGGGTTTTTTTCTTGTGTGTGGCGTGGGTTTTTTTGGGGTGTTTGTTTTTCAGAATATATTCACTTTTGTGTTATTACCAGGGTTTACAGTGCAAGGAATAGCTGGTAGCAAACAATGGTGTTTTACTTGTTAAGTAAAAATAAACTGACAGAACACAAGGTATGTAGTAAAATGTGTTTATATGACCATGACAAAATAACCTTAATGATCAAGTTCTTAGCACAGATGAAACAGAAGAGTTCTGTTGTCCTCAATGAAAATGTATGAGTTTAACTGTCTGACTTAATTTTTGTAACTCTAAAATATGACCACATGATGTAAGTTTGATTTTTAGTGAAGTTTCAGAAAACTTAAGTATGTAAATTCAAAATCAGCTCAGATCCTGGGAAGTAGTACAGCTCAGTTGAAACTAAATTAGCTATGCTGAGATTTGTTCTGTTAGATTTCCTGAAACTCTCTGCTAAATGGCTTTAATGCTTCTGATGTCCAAGTGGTTTTCTACAGAACTTGCTTTGTACTTGTACTTTCAAATACATTTTGCCTGTTAGAGTTACAGATGCACTTAAGCACTTTGGAGCCAAGTCTCAGTGAAATTTAGTGGATTGCATATTCATATGACAGCTTGACAATTTATTTACATTTTCAAAACATTTAAAATTCAAATCCTTTAAAATCTAGATTGAGGTACTTCAGTATCTTGCAAAATTTTTCATAGGTTGCTCAGGTACATAAACTTTTCATTTTTGCCTATAGAAACAGGTATGCCAGAGTAATATGCTCTTGTTACCTTTTTGGCAGACATCAAGACTTGAAAGAGCATAGCAAGCTGTCAGTTCTTTGGAACCCCAGAAATTCTGAGGACTGAAAGACCAGGATGGCCTTGGTAGAGACTGTCTTGTCTATGCTGTTTATTGTTACTGTAAAGTGGGGGTATCCAGCATGAGAGCCTTGCAGCAGTAATCTTAGCATGAGTAACTTTTCTGTGAAGTTTTTTTTATGCTGAATGGCTATTACAGAAAAGTCATATCTATGATACAGGTATGCTGGGAATTAAGGTCCTCGGAGAGACCTTGATCAGATTGCTCTGACTGTGTATATGTTCCTTAAGTCTGGTATTCAGTTTCCAAATTAAGTCTTCCTCTATTGAACTTGTATTTTATTTCAAGATATTTTCTTTCAAGATATTTTCTATGTGTAACCTACCATTTGGTTAAGGGGAACAATACACTATGTTATGTCTCTAGACATCGTCAAAGACTGACACATCTCCTTCATGGAGACACTTGAAAGCAAAGAAGGCACCACAGTGCAATTGGCTGGACTGCACCAAAGAGGGCATGAAATAGGAAAGGGTGCGAGCATCTAAGTCCTTGGGCCATTACCTGCAGAGGTGTGCTAGAAGCAGAAGTGGACTGTTGTGCAGATGCAGCTGTAGTAGCTTCAGATTATCTCTCAGTGAAAATAAAATGTCTATTCTTGAGACAAATAGTTAAATTATTTAAAACATTTTCTGTTCAGTAGTGAATTCCCAAGTATGACAGTGCTCTATAATAGAAACTA
The DNA here is from genome assembly GCF_035582795.1 of Mycteria americana. Classification (NCBI taxonomy): domain Eukaryota; kingdom Metazoa; phylum Chordata; class Aves; order Ciconiiformes; family Ciconiidae; genus Mycteria; species Mycteria americana. The sequence continues at coordinate 43,547,038 of NC_134371.1, forward strand.
CAATTTTACTACAGGTAATTTGAACCCTGATGTTGGAAACTCAAGAAGTTGTGATATGGAAGAGTTATTTCAGCTAATTCCATGGAAGCTTGGATGATCTAAACTGAATACATAGAAATTTCCTGAATGAACAATGAGTCTTCTATACCTATTTTAATTTACCTAACATCATGTGTGGGTTTTTTTTTACTTTTACAATCTTGTTTTCAACAATCCTTGTAAAGTCCTATTAAGAAAAGTAGTACTCAGTGGCCCTTAAGAAATGCTTAATCTAATAATCTTTATTTTTTTTAATTGATCTCAGCTCCCTTTTGCTTTACATTGGCTTTTCAAGCGTCAAGTCATATCTCATATTTGAAGTAGTACCATTCACATATTTTCAATATTTACAATGTAACTATTTTGTTTTCTTTCATATTCAGCTGGAATAGGTTAGTCTATTGTAATGGAACACTGTAAAAGATTCTCAGTTGTCCTAACTTTCTGTACCTTCTGTGATGTACCGTCTGGATAAACACTGATTACCCTCTTCAGCAAATCACAGATCCCATGTTACTTAACATATTTAGTCACAGATTTACATCTCTCTTCTCTAAACCTCATGACCTGGTATTTAAACTCCAGCTTTCAACACAATTCTCCTTGTGTTATTTATAATTGTGTAGTATAACCATAAATGATGCAGCTGAAGCATTAGACCATGAATCAATCATTTCTCCCCTGTCTTAAACAGAACAGTCAAACAGATTGTGAAGCCCTGGCAACTTACCTTTCTTTCCTTCCTTTTACAACAGGGTATTATTCTATTATTACTTGTGTTTTTATTCTGTTTTCTACATCCATACTTTCTCCTCACTATTGCTTTTATTCTCTAGGCAGAGAAAGTCTACCAAGGTCTAAAGGAATTATCAGTGTGTGTAAACTGTAAAACCTAGTAAAATCAGTTCCTAAGAAGTGAAAATGAATCTTGTCCAACCAAAAAAATTGGTATCAGATGTGGAAATGCCATCACTCTTGCTTTAGTCTATCATGTCTTTCCCAACTATATACCATTCTTACTGTGCCCTGTACTGGAAAGGTAAAACAAACGAAGGAAAACTATAGATAGACATAAATGCAGCTAGTATCCATAATTGCAGCTAGAGGAGAGATGTTTTCAGCTTTTAAATTAATACAAATGTCCCTTGAAATTGAGCACTAACTCTGGTGATTATTTTTTTTATTATTATTTCTAGCCTTTGTAGTGAAAGTTATTACAGCTATAGTGCTTAGTTCTGTATAATAATCAAAAATTCTAGTTTGCATTTAGGAAAAAGAATTAATTTCCATAGTCAGCAAGGGAATAAAAGCTTGAAAATATGATAGCTTCCTAATGGTTCAGAAGTAAGGTAAAGAAAAATAATTTTTTTTTAATCCTCAAGGCTTAGCAGCCTGATTTATGATTTCCTAACATTCAAAGTTGACAAAACTTATTTAAACTAAAACTGATGGTATAGTAACTGGTATAATAACTAGTCAAAGCTTGATTAAACCTAGTAACATCACTATGCATTCTGTCTGGAATGCTATAAACATTCATGGTCTCAATCAACATCAAGCCACAAAAGCTTCTGGAGCGTCCGATATAGAATTTATGAAGACCTTATTGAACAGGAGTTAACTAATAATTCTTGCAATGACTTGGGCACACATTTTCAAAATATGTTTAAAACTAAAGCCTGCTCACAGCCTCACTTAAAACTAGGATAGTTGAATCTCAAAGAGATTGAGTACAGAAAGCAGTATGCCACTGTCTTTATCTTGCGAAAACTATTAGGAATAACAAATGGAAAAAACTGAAGTACTAGATAGTCTTTGACTTCAACATGGCAGAAAAAATAGTGTTAGTTTTTCAGTAAAAAGGTGAATTACTATCCAGCAAAAATTTACTGGTGGTGTATGTCTATTCATCTTGAGAGGGACTGGGGTAGAAGAGGTTGCAGTTAAAGAGCAATTGGGGGATGGAATAAGAGAAAAGGAAGAGAAATTCAGTTACTGTTGGCTGGTTTTTCCCTGGTAGATCAGAATATGGCTTTGAGTATGGCTATATATTTTTTTTCCAAAGATAAAGAAAATATACTGTATAATGCCCTCCTGATTTCTGGGATACCAGCTGTGACTGTGTGACTCTCTGCTCTTGCAGAAGAGGTTTTTAAAGGTCATAAACTGGAAAATAATTCTGGAAATTTTTTTTTTCAAAATATTTGTAGCTTTCCCCAAAGGTTTTCAGTGATTCTAATAACGATGCTCTTTCTGTCTACCAAACCCTGTCTCTAATTAGCAATTCAAATATTCTAAATTCCTGTTGGTCATTCCATTATTACCAGGAAATGTAGTCTCTAATATCTGTTCATAAATAATACAGGGAACATTAATATCTTTACTGTAAAAAGCCATTTAAGTGCAATCATACCTGCTACCCAAATTTGATTGGTAATCATGCCCACTAGTCTTTTAAGTTTGTTGACTGAAATAAGCATGGTCAGTGTGCTCATTTATTTGCTTCAGCTAGTATAATGGAAGAATATAGTTGATGTGGTCCAGAAATACTCATAACCTTCTCTATCACTATCCTTAAGTGAACTGATGCAATTATTTTAAAAAATTATCTGAAAATATTAATTATTGCATTTTTCCACTTTGGATAAATAGTGCAGCTTGATAAGGTGATTTTAGTTATCACATTTTAGATTTTTTTTTTTTTTTCTAGTAGATAGCATGTGACCAAAAGTATACAGTAACATTAACAGTTCTATAGCGATGTACCATAGGCAAAGGAGGAGGATATATGTTGTGGTTTAAACCCAGTCAGCAACTAAGCACCACGCAGCTGCTCACTCCCTCTCCCTTCTTCTCCCCCCATCCCCCAGTGGGATGGGGAAGAGAATCGGGTTAAAAAAAAAAAAAGTAAAACCCATGGGTTGAGCTAAAGACAGTTTAATAGGACAGCAGGGGAAGAGAAAATAGTAGTAATAATAATAATAAAGATAAAAGAATGTACAAAACAAGTGATGCATAATGCAATTGCCCATCACCCACTGACTAATGCCCAGCCTGTCCCCAAGCAGCCATTGCTGGCCCCCTGGACAACTCCCCCCAGTTTATATACGGATCATGATGTCATATGGTATGGAATAGCCCTTTGGCCAGTTGGGGTCAGCTGTCCTGGCTGTCCCCCCTCCCAACTTCTTGTGCACCTGGCAGAGCAGGGGAAGCTGAAAAGTCCTTGATTTAGTATAAGCACTACTTAGCAACAACTAAAACATCTCTGTGTTATCAACATTATTCTCATGCTAAATCCAAAACACAGCGCTATGCCAGTTACTGGGAAGAAAATTAAGTCTATCCCAGCTGAAACCAGGACAACATATTAAATTGTCCTTCTTTGTTCCTCTGATAATATATTTGCTCTGGCATAATGGAACATTATAATTAGTACTGTGATACTGCAATGATGAGCACATTACATGATGTGAAGTTTGGAAATTGTCCTTATACTCCGGATCAAATAAAGGAAATAGAAAATGTACCTAACTTCAGGTGACCGTTTCCACTATTCAGACATATAATAATATTCTACAGTCTCCCACTGACTAGAAATGGGTTTTTCTTTGTCTAATACTTTGTTTCTTGAGCATTTCGGGATTGCTTTGAACATCCATGGTATATTGGTCATTCCAGCATATAATTTTGGGTCTTCTAGCTAACTCAGATGCAAATGAAAAATTCAGTCATTGTGTGAATTTACTTTCCTCAGAGGACTCTTTCCATAAAGCAGCTCAGCTACTTCATTGTACTGGATTAGTCTATGCTTATCTAAAACAGCTACACAGCGAACCATGCCTCAGATAAGCAACAAAGAAATAAGCAAAAACTGGTTACATGGTAAACAGCAGTGACCAAAGTTATTCTTAGTTTAATGTACTTTCATGTGTTTACTTAAAGGAAGAGATTGCAAAGCATTTGTGATGGCTGGGATTTCACAAGAAAGCAATGCTGTTGTGTGTTACAGATTCTGGTGCCCTTATTCACGTTGAAAAACTCTTTACTGGTGATGGAGGGAGTCAAAATGAGCATCGGAAGAATTTGGTCCTTCAATCAAAGTTTAATTCAATGCAAGGCAAAGACATGAAACATTTGTAACAGTGTAAAGTGTACAGTAATAGAGGACACTCAAATCTTGAGACTATACTTCACTGGCATAAGGTGGGGTTTTTTTGTGGTTTTCACAGAATCACAGAATCACAGAATCATATAGGTTGGAAAAGACCTTTAAGATCATCGAGTCCAACCATAAACCTAACACTGCCAAAAACCATCACTACACCATGTCTCTAAGTACCTCATCCAAACGTCCTTTAAATACCTCCAGGGATGGCGACTCAACCACTTCCCTGGGCAGTCTGTTCCAATGCTTGATAACCCTCTCGGTGAAGAAAAATTTCCTAATATCCAGTCTAAACCTCCCCTGGCGCAACTTGAGGCCATTTCCTCTTGTCCTATCACTTGTTACCTGGGAGAAGAGACCGACCCCCACCTCTCTACAACCTCCTTTCAGGTAGTTGTAGAGAGCGATGAGGTCTCCCCTCAGCCTCCTTTTCTCCAGGCTAAACAGTCCCAGCTCCCTCAGCCGCTCCTCATAAGACTTCTGCTCCAGACAATATAGTAGTTATATTTCCTGATATAGTAGTTAAATTGCTCCTGACTTGTGCCACTGTAACTGAAACTAGAATACCACAGCTTTCCCAGCAACCATAATTTGACATCACTGCATAAGTTATCTCACAATTTTTGAGTAGACCATATGGTCTTTGTTATGGGTTGTCAGAGTATTGTGGTCCTAATCTACTTTATGTTAGTGCAGCTAAATGTAAATTAATTTTGAAGTATTAATCTAGACCTTAAGGACATTCCAAAGATAAATTATACAGAAGATGCAATTGCATTAAGTGGCTGTATGTAATGTACAAACCCCCTAATATTTTGTTTACATAACTATCAATTATTCTGTTTATTTCCGCAAACTTAACAGGATCAGAATAGCATTTGTTTGCAGCATAAAATGATATCTGGTCTAGTAAATTACCTGGGGCAAGCTGGTGTAAGTCTATTCAATTCTGCTCTTTTACCAGCAGAGGAGATATCAGTGGGGAAGTACAGTTTTGTCATAATTATGTGACATGGCACTGTTATAAAATAAAGTTCAAACACACCACCAGGGATGAGTCTGATTATCCAAGCCCTGAATAACTTCATTTAGATTCAGTTCAGACTAAGTCATGTTATCAGATTTCTAACAAATGATAGGATGGGAGGTTTCTTTCAAGTACCTGACACTTGAAGGTCAGCTGTTGTCTTGTTTTATACGTCTATGAAATATTTTACAGCATGCCGCCATAATCCCAAGTGAAGAAAAGTTGTGCCTGGGCCTAAACCCAGGTCCCTTTTCCTACTGTGGAAAAAGGGACAAGGTAGAAGGGAGAAAAACAACGCCTCTATGCTGTCCGAAAACCTGGAAATAAAGTTTTACTTTGTCTTTATTCTTCATCCACCACTCATTGACATCTACACTGTCTAGAACGCTGCATTAACACTTGCATTTACTGTCCAAGCTGAATGCTATGCATCATGGGAAACTCACAGAACTTAATCAGCAATCAAGATGTATACCTAATATGTGGAAAGCAATTACATTATAATAATGCAATATAATGAATTAAGGTCATATTGACTACAATGAATTTGAATAATTTAATACCACTGAAAACCAATATCACACACCTATTGAAACATTCATTACAATAAATTGTTTAGGCTGTGTAAAAAGCTTAGCATTCAGTATGAGTATTAACAGCCTCTATTTCCCAGACAGCTAGACAACAATTAGAACTGACGATTTTGTATGTAACATGGAAGTGGTGTTCTTAATTGCGTGAAGTTTTTATTGCAGTGAAGATATAGAAAACAGATTTATACTGGCAATTATGAATTACAATAAGGTATAGTGTACAGGACAGTTTCTCTCTAAGTTACTATTGTTAACAAAATTGAATTCAATATTTTTTTGAGGAGTAGCAATGTGTTTTATAGCCTGTTTCTGTTTGTTTTGCTTTAAAAGGAAATAAATAAATAAAAGCCCCATAGTTGGCTCTAAGACAAAAACAAGCAAGAACGGTGATAGTATAGTTAGTGACCTAAACAGAGACGTTTGTATTTGGTTGAGGTCTTTGATAAAAGTTTTGTATTTCTAAGGGTCTTACTATTTTTGGGCCTCAGGCCCTCCTCTGAAAAAAGGGAATGGTACTATTTGTTTCCTGTGATTTGTTTTTGGATATGGGCTGCTTTGGACAGAGATTGGCTTTGTGCAGTACAGCTACAGAGTGGTCCAATATTGGCTGTTATACTCTAATAAAAAACAAAATATGCTTTCTTCAAACTTATTTAAACTTTAGATACAAGCAAAGAAAATGTTTTTTCAAATATTCTAGAAAGGATAAGACAAGTCATATTTCCTGCACTGACCCTGTTGTAGCATGACACTTTTGTAAAGTTACTGATACAGAATTGTACTGAATCATTTTTAGATTGTGTTCTCAAGGATTTCTGGTGATATGTGGACAACAGTAGATATTTCCTTTGTTAAGCACTTCAGAAAGTTTATCAGGATACTTAGTTCCTTGATTTCTTGGTCACCCTTAATGGCTTTATAATTGCAGATATTGTAATGGTAAAAGGGTTGCCCTTTGTCCTTAATATTGGTTCTACTCCAACTAGCGTTAAAGGAGAAAATCGCTATAGTTTCAAACCTAGGCAGACATTGATTCTTGGGCATTTGGGTGATTTATAAGGTTTGCTAGATATGGCTTAGTAAGGCATAACATCAGAAGAATACATTCTGTATATAAATTTCCCTTCCGTATTGACTTACAGAAACCAGCATAACAAAATGCAGTTCAAGACATGAATCTTAGTTACTTTTTACAGCTGCGTGACATGTAGTGCAGAGGATCAGAACTGTTGTTGTAAGCTGTGAGTTCTATACATATCCCAGTAAGTGAAAGTGAGCACGGCTGATGTTTCTGAAATCCACAGAGAATTTTGGAAACTCTGAGAGTATACGAAAGGAATGTTACTTCCAAATATATGATGTCTCTAAATTATTCCATTATTAAAAAAGAAAAAGCAACTAGAAAGACATATCTGTCTCACTACCTTAGTGCTTACGTTTTGTTTGTAGCCGGGCTATGCAGAAATCAGTTTTTACATTCATTTTAAGCACAACTGACACTTATAATTTATTACTGTTGTGCCTTTGTATTGTTCAGGATGCAAATGCACAAAAGAAAAGCCATATCTCAAAGAGCATAACAGTCTAAATATGTAAGGGAATATTTCAAAAATTAAATTAATGCATAGAAAAGTTATCTGACTTGACACATTTGAACTCTAATCTTCTGGACTCCAGCCTACACTTAACCACAGTGCTCTTGTCCTCACAGTTTTTGGAGGTATTACCATCTGATGGTTAGGATATGTTCAGACAATGCAAGTAAACCCAAGTATGAAATGGGGGCCTTACAGTCCCAGAGTATAAGTTTGCTTCTGGTGTAGGCCCCCTGTAACATTCAGAGGTATCTTGGGGAAGGCTTGTCCGATTTCAGACTACATTCTGAATGACAGTATGAAATATTTCCCACAGATGTTTGAATTCTTAAATTTATTGCCTTAAAAAGTATTGCAGTGTTTAAATTGACAGTGGAACTTTACTATAATAAAGTGCAATAACTAGGAGTTAAAAGTATATTAAAAAAATAATTAAAATGTTGATGTTGATTAAGACAGTATGAGATCTCGGCAGCTTTTTCTGTGCTTTCTAGATTCTAAGATTTTTTGAGGGACAGAAAGTGACCACTTAAAGCAGAGATTCTGACTTCTGTTTAAAAAAGCAGATGTTACTTAAGCAAATGTTTAGCATATTCACATGTCAGGGTCTAGAAGTGTAAAAATGCCAAATGTGAAGGCTCAAACTCTTACACTATGCTGATACTATCATTTGCAGGAGAGGAAGAGTATAAGAATGTAAAAGTGGATCAAAGAGCACCCCACTCTAAAGGAAGGTTCTCTCAGAAAAAGATTAGTTGAAGCAAGATAATTCGCAAGAATCATAACCTTGTTATGTTGCCTTTTCTAGTGTAATGATCAGCCAGTTTCACCTCCCTTTTCCATACTAGATTTTCTGTAGGGACAATCCTTTGGGGAGCAGCACAGGCTGGTGTAATTCTGCAAGGGAAAGTGATTCAGCAACTGAGATCACAGGGAGCCAGGCAGAGCAGTGCCCTCACTGACAAGGACGAAGTCCCACAGTACCTGAGCAAGGCAAAGAGCGGACCTGGTGAGGGTAGCCAGGTACAGCCAAGACTTCAGGGATCACCAGACAAGTCTTTGGTGATGAGGCAACTCTGAGTTTAAGCCTCAAAGTAGTCCATGAGTCAGGATCAACAAGGTATGTAGTACAAGATCCCAGGTAGCCAAACCTTCAGGAAGTGGAAGATGCCCTGACACTAGATCATACAAAGCTAAGACACACTTATGCCATGTTTGTTTGGTCACTATATAATTAAAAAAAAGGTTTTTCTTGTACTTTAAGAACTCATGTGCGAGTGCAGGAAAAACGACATTTTTATTAAACAAGTTCACAATCCTGTTAGCCAGCCAAGCTACTATTTCCTTATAATTGATTGCCTAACGAATGTTACTTTTGGTTTTGCTTTTTTTTAATCAGTATTATTATTATGCATAAATAGTGGAGTAGAAATTCTGAGATTTTCATAGCTGAAGCTGACTATGGATTGTTGAGAATAATAATTATTTTAATGGCAGTGTTAGCCAAAATGACATTGTCATGAAAGAGTAAATGCGTTTATGCATCATCAAACTGTCATTTTGACTAGGTGATTTTTTTTTTTTTGCCAAAGAGATGCTTAAATGTCATGGTAAGAAAATATATGAAATGTACCTTAAGTAGCTCTGCATGATGGAATTTTCAAATGGAGGCACTTAGCAGACTAATCAAAACTTATAAAATCACTGCAAGCTCTTTTCAGGAACCTTGAACTTGCACAATGTTTTTCTATGTATATGTGTACAAAACATATGGATACACGTGTGCATGTGTGTACGTGTATTTATACATACTTGTATTAAAACCAACTCAAATAGATGACACACAGATCTGAAGACAATTTGTTTCCCAGGTTAGAGGTTTTTAGATCTCCCTGTTCCATTGGATGATTCTGTTATCTTTGCCACCCTTTCATTTACTATAACAACAATCTCCACTGGTGTTTATGATGGAAATGCACAGTAGCAACATGATTCCCATTCCCTTTTTAATTATTTACCTCTTAATTATTTTTTAAAAATCTTTCCACAGTAATAATTGTATACAATTGTATACGAGGCACATTAAAACACAGTTCTGGTATAGATTTTTAATTAAGAGCAAGATAAACAGTACATCTAGTAGACAACTTCAGGTAAAGGCAAGAAACAAACAAAAAATGTCCTAGGTAGTAAAAAGCAATCACCTTCTCTGGATTTTTTTAACTTTTCTGCTAGAAAAGTTTTACTTCTCAAGGAAAAATAACTGCTCTATGTGCTGATCTCCTTAATATATGTAAGAGGGTTTGGACTGATCCAGCAATAGAAGCAGTTACTTAAATGAAGAAACCGCACGTTTAATTTAAGTTATCATCTGATCTTATGAAATTTTGAGATCCGTATCAATGCTGACAGTCTGACAGCACTATAACAGTAGTGACTAAAACCTACTTTAAGATTGGAGGGAAACTGTCATATGGCACTGTAATCTATCACTTACTGTAATAGCTGTAGTAGAGAATCTTCCCAAAACCTAGGACACTTAGATTTTTTTGTAGTATCTGCCATTATTTGACAAAAGTCACAGAAGTTCTTTGCAGATATGCATGAGTTTTAATCCTGTTGCATTAGAAGCACTCTTACCACTTTCAAATTCTCCTGTTTAACAAGATGTGGTGAATGATATATATTGGTGTGTCAGACTTGCTTCTTGATTTTGTATGTATATGCATTACAATATTTAAAACAGACGTTAATTTGGATGCTATTTACAATTATTGGAATTCAAGTTACTATTTTCATTGGGTTTTGCATTTCATTGTGCTAGATACAAACCCCAACTACCTAACAATTGTAGAATAGCAAACGTGAACAGCAAACAAGATGTGGAGTTTTGTGGGCTAGGAATACACGACAAATAACAGCCGCTATCCTTGTAGCCTAAAGGAGGAAAAAAGTAAGAGTAAACAAACTGAAAGTCATTTGGTCAATGTCACACAGCTATTAAGTACAAATTAAGTGAGCTGGGGAATTCTGTAGCTGTGTGTCATTCACTGTCTAATATGCAACATTTGGTGATTAAACGTGACTTGATCTTTTTTGGCCAAATCCTCAAACACAATTTTTTTTAAATCCAGGAGAGCATTTTGGCACAACCCAGTGTGCCTCCTTAGCCCAGTGAGTAAAGGAACCCAAGCAAGATATGACAAAGAGGAGAGCTGAAGCTGAGTTCAATATTGTGCCCTAAATATGGGTCTGTTCTGGAGTTGATCAGTCACAGCTTTAACAAAGGATAGTATTTGGGATCTTGATATTTTTATTTTCTTAGTCACTTTAAGATTGTGCTTTTTTCAGTGTACGTTAGGTTAAAACTGAATGGGTATGTTTGTTAATAACATCCCTATTTTATGAGTTAGGAAATAACTTAGGAAATTTTGATGTTTTCAGTTCACAGAACAAAATATTTCCCAAATATTCCTGAATATCTGAGCACACCTTTTTTATTAAGTATTTACTTAGCTTTAGGAATCTGCTCAGTGCTTTAAAATATACTGTGAAAGTGCTCCCCAATAAAAATGTCAGTCAGAATAGATTATTCTCTTCCATTCTGACCTTCTGAATAAGTAGGTCATCACAGGTGATACTGCCATGCGATCTATAGGTTGTGGCTGAAGTAGTAGATATGTTGTCTTAAAAGGGACAGCTATCCCAGAAAGGGGATGGACTTGTTACTCTTCACGCAAGAACCCGATACTCTTGATGCAAGAGGCTCATGTTTTAATTTTAGCCGATGAGGTCTGTTTAAAGGTCACTTAAAGCTCTTGTTTAAAGATATTGCCTTATACTGTGGTGACATACTTATGCAAATATAACTCAGCTGAATGAATGCTAAGTTTGCTGTATTATAGGAGTCATATAAATGGTAATAAAAGGCACATACTAATGCTTTGTTTTTCTGGAATATGTCTTGGAGTTTTCACACAAAAATAACGAAGATGTCCCAAAAAAGGCAATTTCATATTGAAAATTAGTTCAGTAAAACAAGATCTCCTCAAGCACAAATAAAGTTAAATAAAATTAAAACTGAATGCAATTTGATTAACACTTGTCAGATAGGGAAAGGAGAAAAAAAAAAATTAAAAAAAATTTCTTCACTTGCAGGAAGTACTAAACATATGGACAATGAGACAATTCCAGTAAATTAGCAGCCTGGTTAATTCATTAAGAAGTCATCTCTTGGGTAATTGCTGAAACTGAAAATGTTGACAGCCTATTATTGAAATCTCCATAGGAAGCTAATGTAGAGTTGAGGGATTTTTCTGTTAAGCTGAATGACTCCCTAGAGTCAGAGAAAAGAAGAATGTTGGCTGCCACCCTGTAGTTTTCCAGGAAAGTGTTCTTTACCATTAAATTATAAGAATATAAGGAAGAAGTTTAATTTATAAAAGGCTATATTGACATCAGCCTGGGATCTAAGTTTCTAAGCAATGGGATGCTAGAAATCTATAAAGCTTTGTCTTTGAAAAGTTAAATTGGATTCTATGTCTACTGCCAGGAATAATCACATGTATTTTTAGTTTTGTTTTGTTTTGTTTTGTGGGTTTTTTTGTTTGTTTTGGTTTTTTTAAATGTATCTGTGAGATATCTACCTGATAACAAATGCTGGGATTGTGCAAAATGGGCCTCTCTGCAAGGGAAGATCAGTAATGTGAAATCCAGCTATACTCTTAATACAGCTAATTCACTTTCTTATTGTTACCATTTGTATTAAGCAGCATCTAGCAGCCAAAGCCACTGTGGTAGATACTGTGTAACACAAAAAAATACTACAGGGTTTTTTGATATTGTTATTGATATCTATCATTGCTATATGTTTCAGTTTTGTGTTCATCTGATTCTTTCTATTGTTGCTATGTATCTCTTGGATTGCAACCCTAACAATAAACCACAATGTAGGAGCCAGCTCCTTAATTGGAGTCCATTTGAATTTGGAATTGGAGTCCAATTTAAATTTCCAAATCCATAAGTACAGTAGTTGTCAGAACAAAGTTTGAAAATTGATATATTTTGCTATAAATAATGCAGTTCTATCTGATACTGTAATCTTCCATAGTATTAATCTTTAATGATCAACTGTGTCCACATTTCTCTTAACTGTAGGTCTACTCAGAAAAAATAACAGTATCCAGTAACACCCCCCCTTTTTTTTAATACCTGACAAAGGTCTTCATTGTTTAGGAAGATGCTTTGTGGATTAAAAAAACAAACAAACAGAAAAATCAGTAAATTGGAATTTTAAAAAATTATTAAATAACACCTAGCATTGCAGTTTAAATAGAAATTTCTTGTGTACCTGCATTACAGGATGATCAGGTTTGAGAGACTCTAAAAAACACATTAAGACTTACTGCTAGGGGTTTTTTCTTCTGAAGTTATTCAGCCTACTGGAAGGTAATCTCCGCAAGAGATCAATACTTCCCTCAGTGTGCTGATTGAGTTAGCCTTCCAAACATAAACAGAAGGAAATAAAAACCACAGACAGCTTGCAAATCCAGCTAGGCCATAAATGAGTCAACACGTCCATTAAAATGCATTGACTTTCCATCTATTTACATTTATAGGTAAGTACAGATTACAAACAGGAAATTGTTAAACAGGTGACAGCAATTATGCACCACACTACCATAGAGTAAGCTATTCTTGCATGCTACTTCCTGAGACTTCACTTGCCATGAAACAAATACAATTGTATCTTAGACAATGTTTGACAAAACTAGCATCTTACCAGGAAGAGTCCTATTAGTAAATTGAATGTATAATTCAGAGTATGAACTTCATAAGATTGTATATCCTTATTTCTGTATATAAGCGTGATTATCCAAGCCTCTTCCGTCTGTAATTGCTATTGTCTCATGGTTCTAAAACCTGTATTCATGGAAAAAACTTAGGGATCTAACTAACTCTGCAGGAATTATTTCACAACTTCAGTGATAATGTTTTGAGAAAAACTGTGGCCTTGACAATCAATGGTTTTTTCCTATTTCATGACTACACATAGCAAGGCCTTACTCTTACAATGGCACACTGAGGACATGACGTTCCATCTAGTCGGAATTGGTACCCTCTATACTTGTCACATTGAGTCCAAAATCCAAAAGCCGTATGTGTGTTAGCATGACTAACAAATAGACAGCTTGCTCTCAGAAGGCCTTGGTAGGTAAAGGAAAAAGTCTTATGCAAACAGTTCTGAGCCTTAGCTCTTGACCACATGTAGGTATTTCTGGTGTCTCTGTACCACTCATACAGATAATTAGAAGAACTATCTGGTTGTCTTCTCATGTTACAGCCCTGAGTCATTCTGAACTATATACAGAAGGTAGGGATTTGTCACCTGACCTGACATGGCTGACATACAGCATTCCCAAACTTAGCATCAGTCCTAATGCCTGATGTAGGAACTGAGTCTTGTCGCACAACCTGAAGTAGGATGTGTTCCCTTCCTTTTTAATGAAAGCTGGCTATCCTAGCTGAATGGATAGTGATTAAATATTACATTCCATGAAATAACCAGTGAAGTGATTTCAAATGGCTTAATTCGAATGGTGAATTATTTCTTTAATTCCTAAGAAAATGAGTAATGAATTGGCTGTCTATAAATGCTTAATTACCATCCAAAATTCAGAATAAGATCCTGTTAATGATTTCCTTATTTCCTTGCTATTTGCATTTAGCAAAGCAGTGAAATATGAGTTGTAAGTTGAAATGAGTAGCGCATACCCAAGTTGCATGTGCCCCCCTGGACACTGCTGTACTGAATCTACTCTGACGTGAAGGAGAGGAAAGAAAACAGAGTGGGAAGAGGCACACATCTGGACTGAGTGATGTACATGAATGATGCAATGATTTACCAGTAAAATAACAAGAGAAATAATAATATTATCTAGTAATTACTGCTAGCATGCTACTAATAAAATATAATTCTTATCTTTTGCCTTATAGCTCATCATATTCTAATCCAGTATGTTCTGGATCACAATGTGAAATTCACCACAGGAGTAACTTTCATGGATTGCATTTAGTTATTTTGAACTTGATTGCAGGACATTGCTTTCTGGTTCAGGATTTAGTGGTTTAAGTATAGATTATATTTCTTCCAAATAGTACGATATCTTTATTTTTATGGGGAAGAAACATAAGAATTAACAACTGTGATACAACATTAAGAGGATCAAATCTCTTCTGGATATAGATTTTTCTGAAATATGCTGAGCTTGAAAAACTAAATAGAGGGGGAAAAGTACCACTTCTTCCTTCAAAGACAAATATGATTTTAACTGTATGCCTTGTGTTAGAAATCTTAAACCTGTATCATACTTCTAGTGAAAAAGCTTTTACAATAACTTTATATATGTTTCTGGCTTTGCTATGAGTAGAAACACTACAGCTATCCATAAGCTACTATCCCACAATCTATCTGCTGCATGCATATAAAAATCTTCAAATGAGAAAAGCAACACAGCTTTTAAATGGGAGGCAATGTGATGCTTGCTTAATAGCACTCTGTGGATTATCCTTTGCAGAATGTCCTGTAGTGCAAGACTGTCAATCAGTACTTAAATGGGGACATTAATTAGCTCAGAATAGGTACTCATTTTTGGTTGATTATTGTTCCAAATGTTTTAGCTTTAGATCAATTATTCATGAATTATTATGGTCATCCTTTCTTTGGTTCTAAGGAATGAATAATATCTGACAAGAGTCTGATCTTATGAGTTTTCTTCATTGATCATTGTGTAGTGTTTTGTATTCCACCAGCTCGTTTCACCTTTTCTTGAAGGAGATGCTGACATATCATGGTAGGTCATTGTAAATAATCATTACACAGTAAATGCTTTACACTTGACAGCGTCAGCTTGAATACCTTACGGGATCACTGTCATCTCACCATGAAATGTGAGACGAAGAAGATATGTTTCCTATCAAATACACCTTAAGTGATGTATTTTCTTGGACTTCTACTATTATGCCTGAAGATCTCTTCTAAAGGGCCATTTTGACCTTCCTACTTAAGAGGGGAAAAAACTGTTGCAGTTATATATTTAGATCTGTGTAGATGAGGTATGTAATTTCCTTAACTGGTCCACTGGCCAAAAGCAACATGAAATTTTTGTAATGTAGACATAAGTTTTGAATACAGCATAACATAGTGTGACGGTAACATAGGGAAAGAATATAAGCAGACCCTGCTTTTAAAAAGTAACTCTGTTTGGTACACTCGTTAGGGAGCATGCATTAATTAAACAGAATTTTACATTCCCTCATTTAACTAAGGAAAAAAAAAAAGAAAAACCACAAAATTCCTCAGAGCTTGGTTTGCTCTAAGCAGCTGTATGTGGAGTGCGCTCAGGTTAGCTACCTGTCCATTATGTTTTGGATCATATCCTGCATTCTAAATGGGCTGTAAACACCTGATTTGTGTTCTTTCTTCAGTCTGGAAGATCAGCTCACTGTGATCATTACTAAGAACTGATGGT
The DNA here is from genome assembly GCF_035582795.1 of Mycteria americana. NCBI lineage: Eukaryota > Metazoa > Chordata > Aves > Ciconiiformes > Ciconiidae > Mycteria > Mycteria americana. The sequence goes on from NC_134371.1 coordinate 43,562,991, forward strand.
TCTTTTTATGTATACTAATACAAATGAGTTTCCCATATCAGTGTGAAGAAAACACATACATTTTCTTTCTACTATTTTCTATAAATATGTTTATAAATGTATATAGATGGTGATAGATACAAACTAATATAAAAAAAGAACCCGGCAGGGAGAATAAAAATATTGTCTAAATGCTAAACAGTGAGTAAAGATTTCTTGCCCAAATGTTGTACTTTGATCCTACAATTTAATTAACAAATTTTTTTTTCCAAACTTCCTGCATTACTTAGTGTACTGGTATAAAATAGTCTTCCTAGGTGTCTTGCACATTACAATCAAGAACACCCATCCATTGCTCAGAAAAATGTAAGACAATATCTTGTTTTCATACATCTTTTCTCCTGAGGTTATTTCTACCACCTAGCTCACTACATGTACATGGGGTAGAAGGTGCAGGTAACATTGCTTAGACCACAACACACACACAAAGTACAACTAGGGTTTTGCGTGTCTAGTAAATAGGAACATTAATCTATTAAATTTTCTTCCAAGTAAAGAAATAAAATAAGTACATAATTCCCTTAACCCAGTCTCACTATGAGATAATTTTGTCTTCTCTGGAACTGCATAAGGAAATGCAGTAAATACTTTGCACTGAGTTAGATGGTGAGTGGATCAAAAATAATCGGTTACATGCGTGACTTCAGTATTTCTTGGCTGTAGAATACATAGTGAATTCCGTGCCTTTCCATAACACTGTGCTCCAAAAGCTGAGCTTTAATTTTCTTCTAGCCCATTTGGTTCTAGAATAAATGTTTCTAGGCTGGATGGCTATGTTTTTCTCAGACATTCTTTAATATATTTTAGAGAATCTCTTATGGATAGATACAGACATGAGCTCATTTTGGAAGGTATGATTCTGTGCTAATGTTACTACAGCATAATAGGGTGCTAACGTGACTACTATTTGTGGATTAGAACTCGCTTTTGTCTGATCAGCTTCGATGACAGTTGGTAAGTACTAATCTATTCAGTTCTATTCATGTCCTTACTCAAAACGTGGCTGCAGAAATTTATTCAGTGAAAAATCACTAGTTTAGGAATAAGGGTAACTAGAAAATAAGTCTTCCTTTCAAGGAAAACTTCAGTGTCCTGATATTTATTTTTATTAAAACAAAAATGAGTCTTTGACAGTCTCCTTGGGCATAAGGCACACAGAATAATTAAGAATTCTGTCTAGACAATAGGGATATTGCCAGTTCAGGTTTGTGCTCTAGTTGATTCAGCACAGGACCTTGAATCTGGATCTCAGGTATAAAGACGTACTAACTAAGAAATCTTATTTCCAACAAAGTGACTTATACCAACTGAACAGAAAGCTTTAGGTGACCAGATCTAGTGAGTCCAAGAGCAGAAAAGTTTTTCAGTTGCTACTTTAGCCCCAACAGCAAATTGTCTCCTTGACTAGTTTAAAATTGAGAACAACATGTTTTTCTCCATCAGTCCTGAGCTCACAGCAAAATAGGTCTGACCTACATTTATCTCGGTAATACTGAAATGGCCTTTTTTGCTGAAGTTATTGGCACGCAGAGGAATAAAGTGACTGTTCTTTTGAGGCAGCTTACTTTTAAATTCTGAAAGTTTCTCTTTCTCTTTTCTGCCTTTTATTACTATTTTCTGCATTTTAAAGGGCAAAGCCTCATCTAGGAATGGTTAGACAGGAAAGTGAACTTTCTATCACAATGCAAGTAGTCAAATTCACCTTTTTTTCCTCTCTTTTTTTTTTTTAAACTGGAAACAAAGGCTGTTTATCAAGGACACAGAAGACCAAATCTGACTATTAATGCAGCTTTCAATCCCTAAGATTATATTTAGATGTCTTTTTAATCTAGTTTCACAGCTAAGTACCGCTTAATGTTTTGAAGTCTTACTTGGAATTTTAGTAAATAGCCCTAGTGCTGGTCTGTTCTTCAGCATATTCACACTGTGTTCCAAATACTCTTGTCCAAACATGGGGTTGAGGAAGCCACTAAAGACATTCCTGCATGTAATGCACAGATACACGTTATGCAGATTAACTGGCTGTTACCACCTGGAATACTTCTTTACTTGAGTTTCTGCCTTTAGATTTCAGCCTGTTGCAAATTCTTGGGTGATGATGCAATATGCAATATATAACTCATATTGGAGCATACATTTTCCATTCCCAAGTACCGCGAAATCATATTAGTTGTTTAATAAAATTGACGGGAAACCTAGGTTACAAATAGTGGTGGTTTAAAGAGTTTCTAGAATGAAGAGGTAGAACAATTCTGTTTTACTGAAGTTCATGCTAGACAGTGCTTACCGGATGAAGTAGGCCTATGCAAGCTTGGTTGATTGTCAGTACATAGAAAATGAATTATAAGTTGGAGAACAGAAACAGTTCAAGTCTGCATGTGAAATTAGTTACTTTAGCTTGTGTTATTCCTTTAAAGTTACATAAGGAAAGCGAAGCATAGGTCTTTTCTAGTTTTAATGCAATGTTCACATCCGTAATGTTAAAGTTTGCTTAAATATAAAGGTCTGGTGTGAATCCATAACAGTGTCATTAATAAAATATTTTTTGACCAGGGATAAGTAAATTGCTAGATGACACTGAACAAATATGTTGCCCTGCTTGAACAGGGTAGATACACTTCAGTCGAAAGTCAATTCATAAGCATCTAGCCTAATATCAGAAAGATGCACAGCATTTTTATATCGGTCAAGAAACCAAATGAAATTTGGATCCAGTGGGATGGGGTTTCAAACTTGTGGGTTTTTTAGTTTGCAGGACAGGTGCACTTCTTCAACAAAAACAAGCAAATAGTCAATTGGAACAGTCCTGCATTTAGGTCACTGGCAAAGAGGATGTTCTACACTCAGTTCTAGAAGCAGATTGCATGTTGTTTTGTGGATAATGTTGCTGCCAGAAACACCAACCCTTATGCTACATTGCAAAAAGTGCTAATTGACTATAAGTATGATATACTTCCTGGGATGTAGTGCTAACTTCTGTTACTTGTACCTCAAAGAGGTATGTCAAAAAGTCGTCTTGATGTAGTAGGTAGACTTCTTGAAAAGTCTACCTACCAGACTACTGCTGGTAGTCTATTTAGAACACTGGAAGTGTCACCTACATTCAGACAAGTCCAGCTTTGATGAGGATAAACAAAATACATGGCAGAAACAGTAATGTACTGTCAGACTAACATTACAACTGCAGTATGTATTAGCTTTTGCACGGAAATCTTGATGTAATTTCTATTCAAAGAATGGATTTGTTTCTCCTGGGAATTGTATATCCAAAATGTCTTTAATGAACCTTTGCAGAGAAGCTGAAGTCATATTATATGCTTGGGCTGGTTTTGGCTGGGAGAGAGTTAATTTTCATTATAGTAGCTAGTAAGGGGCTATGTTTTGGATTTGTGCTGAAAACACTGTTGATAACACAGAGATGTTTTAGTTGTTGCTAAGTAGTGCTTATACTAAATCAAGGACTTTCCAGCTTCCCCTGCTCTGCCAGGTGCACAAGAAGTTGGGAGGGGACACAGCCAGGACAGCTGACCCGGACTGGCCAAAGGGCTATTCCATACCATATGAGGTCACGCTCAGTATATATAGCTGAGGAAGAAGAAGGAAGGGGGGGACATTTGGAGTGATGGTGTTTGTCTTCCCAAGTAACTGTTAGGCATGATGGAGCACTACTTTCCTGGAGATGGCTGAACACCTGCCTGCCAATGGGCAGCAGTGAATTAATTCCTTGCTTTGCTTTGCTTTCCCTATTAAACTGTCTTTATCTCAACCCACGAGTTTTCTCACTTTTACTCTTCCGATTCTCTCCCCCATCCCACCAGGGGGGAGTGAGCGAGCGGCTGTGTGGAGCTTAGTTGCTGGCTGGAGTTAAACCACGACCAATGCTGTAAAAGAAACCAGCATATTTGCAATTATTTCAAATGGAAAACATTTGGAGAGCCTGCTAAAATACAACTTTTTGTCTGTTGGTATTTAATTTGCTTAGAAACAAAACATTGCCTTGAAGATAAATAGCAAGAGGCCTTGCTTCTACTAACCAGAACAACACTTCCAAATTAATTGAAAAAGATTTCCTAAAAGCACTGCAACACTTCTACCAGTTAAAAATGTGTCCTGATTGGAAAGTTTGGTGCTGAAGAATTATAGTTACAGCACACTGAAAACTTACTAAATTAACTTTTAATTAAGCTATTTTATATCAAACTACTTTATATCAAAGACAAATGCAGCATTACTTCAAAGAGTTCATGCTGAACATGAAAATCATTAACATTTAAATAAAGATATGCCATATGGTTTGGCAGAAACTGGAATACTCTCAGACATGGGGGCCTTCTGCTTGCAGCTTCAGAATTTGGAGTCTAATATAGTCTAGAAGGAAAAAAAGCTTAAATCTTCAAAGAATATAGACATTGTCAAATGGATATAATTTATTTTAATTCATTGGGTAATCTAGTTCTAATTAATTATTAAGTGCTTCAGATGTTAAAAATAAAGGCACAGGTGGAGGGGCAGTTGGGGTTGATTATTTATTACTGACCATGTTGGTAAATAGACCACAAAAGTATAAAATCTAAAAATTTTAGACACAGTTTCTTGATCTTGGTAAAATCGAGGGTGGGAGAATCAGTAGAAACGAAGAAGGGAAAAGATGTGTTCTTTGAGAACAGAACGCTGTCTGTGAGACAGTTCTATGCACTGGCTTCTGTACTTCTGAATTCCAGGACATTCTTAGATACTAGTGCAATGATCAAGGCAAAAGTGGTGTTTATACAGTTGAGGGCTGGGCCTTGAACATTTTCCTGAATTCAGAGGATTTTAGTCTGTGATTAGAAGATACAAAGTGCTTGACTTTTCAAACAGAGCAATACAGGCTATACCTTAGAATCCCTTTAAATCCTCATAAAATATACATTAACAGAATGTACTAGGACAATTTCCAAGTGAGTGAAAGTTCTATGTAAAGAGAAAGAAATAATCATATACCTTGAAAAAACATCTAAATATGACTCACGGATGTTCAGCATGTGTACTAGATGCTGAAAAGTGTTGCAAGCACAGTACAAATACCATAGGCAAACCAATTTCTTCTGCTTTCTCAATTCAGATTTCAAGATGTCTCATGCACGTTAGTAAGCATGGATTTCTCTGCTTTTGTTATAGAACAGTCATTTCTCCCAGGAGATGCTAGGCTGGAATGAGGGTGGTTATCTGCAACAGTTGAAGTTGTATGTTAGGGATTTCATTCTGCTTCTACTCAAGAGCATGGTAGAAAACGCAGTGTGGCTTAGATTGCTAAACTGTCTTCCTACACAACATGATATATATGTCTGGCTGTGCTTTGCTTTTATCTAACAGATTGTATAGTCATATTGACACACTCAGACACACTCCTGGGTAGGGGTCATGCAAGTGGCATTTTCATCTTCCAGAATATTGAAATACAAGTTGGTTAACAAACAAACAAAAACCTTCCTTGTTTTTAAAACAGAAGGTACTTCCTAATAACTTAGAGTGACTGCATTTTCATAATATTTTAATGATATTTTCATACTAATAGCAATAGGAAAAGCAGTACTAAAAGCAGGTATGTTTTCCCACAGAATATGTATAGAAGAGGATAAACTACTTTAAAGAATGTTACAGACCACACCTCTGCAGAGTTGGATGTAGGAATCTCAGGTGAGATTGCTACCATGAATAAACCTAGATCCTCATAAGGTAGACTAGAGGAAGAAATATTCAGTCCTTGTTTTGTTTAGTCAAATGTGGTTTAATAAATGTAATGCATTCAAATGAATATAGTTCACGGTCATTTTTATTTTGACCATATGTCAGTTGTGCTGCTAGGTTTTCTAGGAGTGAAAAGATAGTTTAATCATTCTCAAAAAACAGTTGTTTTACAAGTCTTGACCTTACGGTTATTTCACATTCTTCTAACAAATTGGCTGAAGAGGGTAGAGCTGTATTTCAATTCTTTGTATTTAAAGATTTTGCTAAATACAACCACAGTCATGTAACTGTAAGCCTGCCTTCTCAAAATGGGATATAGTGGTGTTGATGATCATGTACACTTAATATCAAGTTCTTCAGAGAGCAACCTATCTTCACAAATGGAGAGTTGAGGAGAAACAGTGTATTAATTTCAATTTGAATTACAGTAGTGACTAGATTCTTTTAGAAATTGATCCTATAATGTTATGGATTTTAATCAAACATTTCAATATAAATCTATTATAACAGGATCAGTTTCTATTTTGAAACTGCTTTCCAATTTTTCCTGTAGCAGAAATGATAAAACTGGAATTAATTATTCTGAGGAAACCTATAATGATTTTTTTTTTCCTTCCTGAGTATTGTTTTAAGAGCAACTTATTTTTTTGTGTGCCTTTTTTTCCCGTGCCAGAGCTTAAATTTTTTGGAGTGCATAATTTCCTACTACAGTAAAGAAATCATTTAAAGTATAGAAAAATAAGCTGTGAGAAGATGCAGAAGCAGGTGATGTGACCTAGAGCATTTAACTTATGGCAAGTCATATGGCGGACCTGTGATTGAGGATAGGATGGCAGTTGAGGGCCCCCAAGATAAAAGTTATACTAGTCCTCAAAAACCAAATAACTGTACAGGCTTATAAGCCTGTACAGATACAGGTTTATGTTAAGTCACAGTTTTTTTACTTGTGCATGGCTTTGCATTTGCAGGTCTTAGCTGGAGTCTGCAGAGACAGAAGTGCCAACATACGAAGATTAGAAACAATTTTCCTGGTATTTCTGAACTGTCTGGAATTTGAAGAACTGTAGATCTTATAAGACTGACTGGTCTCAGGAAGTATGGGTAATTCAGATAAGCTTTGAATAAGCATCAAACATTTTGCTGCTCACTGCTTATCTTCAGTTTCAAACTGAAATTTTTTAGGCTTATCTGTCACAACAAAAAGGGAAAGGAGGCAAGGTGCTATCACGGGTCAAAAATGTGTACAACCATCAATAATAAGAAGTTTCTCAGTGCTGTTAGACATTTCCTGGCACCTGCACCCTGAGGCTAACAACTGAAAGTAGAGAGAAGTTTGGTCTGTGTTAATTTAAAAAAAGCATCTGAAAAATATCAGCTCTGATCTTCATAAGTCTTAGTCAGTGAGAGGAAAAGGTAAGATTTCAATTAAACGGAGGTGGAATACTGGTCCACTCTGTTTTCTTCCTTGTTTTTGATTGCTTCTTGTTTTCAGGATAGTTAAATATATTTAATAATAGTTCTCTGAGTATTAAGCAATTATTTGGAAGTGGTCCTAAACTGAACTTTCTTCCTGACAGCTCTGCTTTGACATTTTGTAATAAGGGAATCTGGCTGAGTTGACGCTTTATCAGAAGTAAGTGCTGTAATATTTAGTTCTCAGGTAAGCTGCAGTGATGTTATTTTCATGGTGCTTCTTTCTTATATAGGCTAAATTCATGTTAAACCAAATTATGAACCATTTTCTTTATTGTATTTTTTGGTGTACCTCTCAATTGTAGAGAATGTGTTTAAAAAAACAACAAACAGTATTACAGTCTGTTCAGAGTTACTTATCAGCTTAAAAAAAGGCAATTTAAAAAGCTCAATGATATTTATGGTAAAATTCTGTTGTGGTTGGGTTTTTTTTCTTTTTTTTTTTTTTTCTTTTTTACAGAAAGGTTTCCTAAATAACGCAACAGGTATTTGATTCATTGGTACTGATGCTTTTCCATGAGTCTACTCAGTGATGAGACTACTTTCTTCACAACTGTTTCACTGACGATAATTATGATGCACTCAAACTGATCAATAATTTGTAGTAGTGTTCACTATTCTAAGTCATTTTAGACCATACTTCCATGTTGGTTGTTTTTCTACATGTGCTGTAGAATCACAATTATGAATGGATAACTCAGGATATTATGCTAGAGGTAAGGCTTTTTCAAAGAGGTCCATACTTAAAGATCATCTGAAATTATATTAAAGCAAATCCTTTTGTTTTATGAAGTCATCCTACGTATGTCTGTTGTCAAGTTTCACTACATAAAGAACATACAGCATTTGTTACGTTCATGTTACATGGCTGCAATAATTCTAATTTCCAATTAATTCGCCAATTAATTTCCAATTAATTCTAAATTCTAATTTTAATTTTATTTCTTCTGGTTTATTTTTATGTTTCGTAGAACTATTCCTATGGCTCTGAGCCTTATTCTTTCTTCCATGCTTTCCCTCGTCTTTTACATACTAGCTTAAACTCTTATGAAATCCAGGTCAACAGTCAGACTATGGAGTCATGAAGGCAGTTAAATCCCTGTCAACAAAAACTTTTAAATCATTGTTCTGGAGAATAGTTTGGAGAACAGGGTCCTATATCTTCATAGATTTTATAATTTCTACATTTCTTTTCTCCAGTTTTCTACATCTCTGAAATTACAGGGTTAAAGTTGATTTTATTCCTATAAGGTGTTGAAACAAGGATCCAAGGGATACTTTAATAATAAGGAACAAACCTTGAATCATTTGAGGTTCTTAAATGCAATTTTACAGTAATTTTCCAAACATATTTTACACTATAATTTTTTCTATGAGATTAATTAGATTTATTTCACTAAGTCTAAATAAAACCTATTCATCCTTGAAAGCAGGCAGTAATATGTAATATATGTATTCATATATAAACACATAAATGAAGAACTCATCTGTATGTAACAAGTGTTATACTGAATACGATTAAGTTCAGTTTCATTTCTAGAAATAAGCATATTATTAAAAAACTGCACTGTTTTGCTTGAACTTGCTGTGGGAGAGTAATTTAAATCTCCATCATAAAGACAAACTGCAGTAATACGTGTATTATTCATTACAGTATCAGAGGAGTTATAGCAGAGTCAGTGTATGAACTGCAGTACTAGAATTAATCCATCCCTCCCTCTTGCCCTATAAAAAAGGAGAAAAACAAAATGTTTAGATGTTATCTTTAAATAACATAAAGTAAGAACTTTTGGAAGTTGAATTCCTTCACCTTTTTATTCTCCATATTGTTATTTATACATTATTATTATGTTAGTCTTTCATCTTTTCTTGAGTAAAAGGAATAGACCAAAATGTTTCAGTCTTACAGGTTTTCCAAACCTTCAGTGATATTTGCAGTTGAACTCTTTCAATTTCTGCAACATTTTCTTCATTGTGGACATTGGACACTATTCCAATAGCAATTATATCGTGGTAAATAAAGACACAAGATAGCTGTTTTCTCTCTTAAATATGCAGCAAAAGCTTACACTTAGCACCTACAGCACTGTCATGCTGTGAACTTAGGCTCATGATTGCCAGGGCTCTTTTTGGTGTTACTTCTTCCCAGTACGGTTTCCTATCCCTAAAGAACATAAACTATTTTTTTGTTTTATTATGTATAAGACTATATATTTAGCCATTAAGAAAGATTAATGTTTTTTGTTTGTGCCTCGTTTACCAAATAATAAAGATTGCTTTTCATCATGATTGTTCCATTACATTATTCTCTGTCTCAGTCTTTATGTATCTGCAAATATGATAATTACTTATTTCATTTCTTTCTAGTGAGAAAGTCAGTGGTCAGAGTATTAGTTTGGCCATCGTCATAATCCAAACTTCAGGGAACTTGTTAAGCGACAGCTAATTAAAATTAATATCAAAGTCTTTAGAGACCTTAAGGGACTCATGATATACTAAAGTAAATGTTTTGTTTGAGGTATTTTTTTGTCTCAATTGGTTTGTTGTATATATTCAGATACCATGCCAAGAGATTGGTGTTTACAGTATGACAATGTTAGTGATAAGGGTGTCATTAAGAAAGTTCTCCTAGTGTAATATAAAAGACAACTGTCAAAGACTGTGCAGCTACTCAGTGTTGCAAGTTTATTTCATAACTGGATCCCGCTTAAATTTAAATGCTTATATCTAGTGTGGGGTTTTTTTCTGTACATGGTTCTTGCAGGTGAAATTTGTAGCCACTGGCTGACATAACTTACTTATTCCTCTCTAGAAAGTAATCAAAAGCTGTCCAGACTTCGTGGAACAGTAGTAACTTTGGGAAAAAGGCTAACAAATCACATGCAGACTTGATACACAGCAGTATTAACTGATATAACACAAGTTATAACATATTTTGCAAGTGCAAAGTTAGTGACTCCTACATTAAATTACAATAAATATTAAACAGAATTGATTTATTTATTTGAATTACATTTTCTCCATATTTAATTCCACTTGAACTGATTTCATTCTATTTTCAACATTTCATGAAAATGTGATTATAAACACTGCATATTTATAACCTTTTAGTTAAAATATAATTAAGCTTGAGGAAAAAACCTCTTCTGCATAGCAAAGAGAGGAAATTAGCAGTGGTAGGAGGAATATAAAGTATTAGGCAGGTGGCTATATTCCAAAATCTAAAGGATCATTATGACTGACCTATATTATTTATGTCAAGAAGATTTCACCTTAACTCCATTACTTCTTGTTTGCTTAGAGAATTACTTTCAGTTAAACACAAAGTCTTCACTGAAACAGTACAAATGGTGAACAATATACGACAGCTGTGGTGCCAGTAGTTATTCTACCCTGATTTTGTCAGGTTATTGTTAGATTATTTTTTTAAGTGCCATCCTTTGTGAATTCAGTTAGCTTCACATACTAGCAGTTTAAATCAGTGTAAAGGTCTTTTTTGCTAGATTAAATAATTTTTACTGAAATAAATCCCTCTTGTTTTCTCTTTGTAGGTGATCTCATGTCTCTGTTTTGTCCTCTGAAAGTAGTAAACTATTTACCCTGGCTACAAGTCCTGTCAGAACCTGCTTTGCTTAGAGCTTCATTGCTCTAAGGAGCACTTGAAAAAACTTGAAGGGCTCCTCTATATGCTCATTCCTTTTCTGATTTAACTTCAGCAGCAGATGGCTGTGAGTATGCTGACATGTTCAGAGACGAGTACAGAGCTCTAAGGTTTACTAGCACAGTTTTCAAGCCAGGATAAATACTTGTAGTAAGGAGAGGTAGCATAGGTATCTTTCCTTTCCACTCTGCTGTGTCATATGGCTATTCTGGGCATGTGCACAGAACAAAGCTTTGTATATGATAAAAATGAGAGGTAGGCTGTCGCAGGGAAAACTGCTTAACTCATGGTTTAGAACAAATAAGGATTGGAGCAGCTTAATGATTTATTAATGACATGTTATTAACTATCAGTGAGCCAGTCATTCAGGATAGCTACAATAGTGCACACAAAATGTTAAGGAAAACCTACAATTTTCTAAATGCTTTGTAACTACTCCTCAAATGTTCTAGTCACACACTCACTACTATGTGCGTGCCCCCCCTCTTGCAGGCAAGCACCCCCTTCCGCTTCTGGGGGTGCAGGTTCTCCTATTTTACATATGTGTCCTGTTAGAGCTGTGAGTGCCCTAGCTTTATGTGTACCTGCTGCTCCCTAAAACCTTGCTAATCCACACGCTGGTGAGAGAAAGGCACCACGGTCACGTATGCACACCCCAGTTTGGGTCTCTGGTGCTGCACCCTGCATTGTCACTCCTTTAGCTGGATGAGGCTGCTTATGGCATTCGAGGGAGAGGATGCTCTGCCTGGCCTAATCGGAGGTCGTGGTGTCGGTGGGGCAACTTCTGCCAGTGCCAACCCAGGTTTAGATGGCTGCTCTGTTATCCTTTTCTCACGCTAAGATCCCTCATGATTGTTGCAAATTTTCATGCTCCTAACTCCATTTTATTTAGTCAAGCCGAGGCGAGAAATGACAAGGTTTAAGTTTGCAACTAAGCGTGGTATAACTGCTGAGATAAGAATCTGTACTCTCCTGACTGAGAGTAATTTCATTTGTAAACTATCTGTGGGTTGTCAAGCTCTCAAAATCATGTGTCACTACTAAACCTTTTACAGCAGAGACAGCTGCAGTAGCCCTGTGGGTGTTCACCTCAGAAAGTTCAGCTTTATTCACTGTGTGAAAAGTTTCAGGAAATAATAGTAACTGGACATGTCAAAGCATGACTCCATTCCAGAAAACAACAATAAACCAGATCACTGGGCTGTAACTAAGCATGGCTCCCAGGGTGTTTCTTTGTAAGGGGGTGGGGGGAGGATGGGAACGGGCTGACTGAAGAATCAGAAAGCATTAGAAATGTTATATGGAATTAAACAGGAAAGGAAGTATTTGCTAAATCATAGTGTCTTTCCTCAATGGTACTTAATATCACTCTGAGAAGCAGTCTTCCTGCTTTCTTCCCTGGTGTACTAATAAACAAGACTGACAATTCCTGGAATTGTTCTTTATAATAATACTTATGCTTATTTATATAGCTTTTTGGGCTCTGCAGTCCTGTAGCATTGATAATGTGGGGCTGAACCCATAGTGTTTCAATAACTGGCTGCCTTCTGCTGAATATGTGTTCTGAAAATTGAAGATATTCACTAAAATAGGTAGTTATAAAATAAATTATTTCTTTCACTTAAAAAAGGAAATCCAGAAACTTGTACCAGATCATTTATTTTCCAAAGAATGTAGTCTCATGCCTCAGTTGTAGAATGAGAGGTAGAAAGACTCCAAGGGACACACTTTGGGTTCAGCAGTCTTTCTGCATATATGTCAGTTCCAAGATTGGAGGCTTAATTAAATGAGAGATGTAACAGGTTAAGTGAAACACCAGGAGAAAAGAGAAAGACAGGTATAATGTAAACATATTTAATTTCCAGTAAAAAGTTTAAGAACATTCTAAATGTTGCAACTGTATATTCCTTAGAATAAAGGCATGACTGCTTATGAGTAGTAAATACTTGTCTGAGTGTGTTGTTGCAGCAGGTGATTACTGTTAAGTTTTAGCTTGTTCTGTACCCATGATGTTTTTGATTAGCAAGCCTCTAAAACGTTCCCAATAGAGAGGACTGTCAATACTGCTGACCTGTATCTCGTACTTTTCTTACTCTTTGCAGTTGTCTTAGAAGTAATATGAAGAGACTAGAAAATGTATGCATGCATGCTGGAACATGCTCTGTTTGCCACTTTTTCCTCTACCATATAACAAGCATTTGAAAAAGGTTATTAATTTTTTGGGGACTGGCATGCTTGTTTTGTTTCTGAAACAATTCACTTTAACCTGAGAAGAGAGAATGGTTTTAGCAGCTTCGTAAAAACTGTCATAACTATTACACCCTCCAGAATTTGATAAATCTAACCAATTTTTTCCTTTTCTGAGAAAACTATGCCTGCCTATGTCTATTCTTCTGCAAATCTTGAGCTACCATTTCTCATTTGCCTTTCATTGCTGACGTTACAAAATTGCTTATTAAAAACATTCAGAAATAAATTTGTGTAATAAAAATTATAAAGTATAATCACAGATAATATTAGCAGGGATGTGGAAAATGCAAATTTTTTTTCTGTCCTTTCATATCTTTCTTTCTAAAGTGCAGTAAATTGTTGACCTTTACTACTTCAAAAGACAAATTTGGGTTTATTATGTACCTTGTATCTTGATATCTTGTTGACTACAGTACAGTATGAATCTTACTGGATAACATAGCCTGGCTTCCCACCAAGAACAAGCTATACATTACTACAGTTCATTGCCATGTCTGACTGCTTTGGAATAGAGGAAAAGTCTCTTGACAGATGTCCTGACAAAGCAATAATGAAAAGGTCATACCACATTTCCTGCAGCATTTATCTTGTTTCTTTAGTGGCTGTGTACTGAAAACTAGATCAAATTACATCTCATTAGGAACACCAAGTTCTGCAATAAAGTTAAGAATCTGTTAAACACTTTTATCAAAATTATTACACATTATATTTGAAAATTCTAAAACTGTTAAATGGCATCTTGTCAATATTACTATTCAGATCCAGTCTTAAAACTTTTTACCTTTTCTAAAGATCAAGGTCACAGAGCTCAGCAGTTCTTGTTTTATGGGGCCTTGGGGCTATTTTGAACTATTACTACTTCAAGAATTGTTGATTATGATTGAATACTGGAACAAAAGCACATCATAGACATTCTCAGCAAGTCTTCCCTGACAACATTGTCAGCATATGGAATAACAAATGCCCAATATTCAGTGACAATTATGAAAATGCTTGCTTATCAATTATTTTATCTTCCCTTGATAAGCCATAAATTATTAAAGACTAATTCTAAAAATATGGCATATTTCAGTAAGTACACCAATTATGTTTCTGTTGTCATAATGTTCTGATTTTAGAAAGCAAAGTAAAAATAACTGATGATGCTAAAGAAAATATTTTCTGTGTTGATATACAAGAGTAATTTGGATAAGTTTGGAACAGGCTATTTTGAAAGACTACAGAAGTCTTTCAGCTGACTTAACAAGTTTTGTTAGGCCCATAGCTGCTAATTACACTGGTAACAGTGTCGTTGTTATGGCACCAGTAAAATAAAGGTACTTAATTGTGTGGTTTTTACACTGCTTAAAAATTGACTTATTTATTTGGCTTTGTGTCAGACCTTTTCTGCATAAGCAATATCAACAATAAACTGTTACATTCCAGCCAGCTCCATATTTTAAAATGTTTAGATAGAAAATTTAGTCTGAATCAAGCAGCAGTTAGAAGTCACTAAGATTGTTCCCATCACATTTTCTTCTAAATGGAAAACATGGATCCTGATTAGTACATTTGGAGATAACCTACGTACAATAAAACTTATTTTCCCTCTGCATTTTGTAACAAGAAGAGGTGAGTTAGACTACAGTATCTATATTTTGTAAACCTTAATTACACAGTTGCAAAAACTGGCTCAAAAATAACTTTGGTAATTGTTCAACTAAATGCTTACAATTTTCTTTCCCTCTGTTTTGTCTTCTAGTGATTAACGTGTGATATACACAAGTGGATGACTAATAGAAGTTCTTCCTGGGCTCAGCTAGCTTTTTTTAAAAAAATCCAATCAAAATACACAGACTGAAGGAACAAAAAGACTTTTCAGTCCAACTCTGTCCTCAAAGGCCAAGTTATCAGAGCCAATATCCCTCATACAAAGTACTGTCTTGTATATTCTTATATGTTCTATACTTAATATAGTATATACTTAAATCCTACCCACTTATATCTAGTGAGAAAACTTTTTGTTACTGAAAAAGCATTCCTCTAATAACACAGATGGCATAGCACCAGGACTGATGAACTTGACTTTCATTAAGAAGCCCACTGGAGTGGTATACTTATACACTCAACAAAAAACAAAGCTGGTGGAAAGAAGAAAGTGAAATTAATGTAGCTTTGATACAGTCTCTTCATTCTTCTTATTATTCTTGATAAAAAGCATGTATGGTTTATTTATAAAGTGCTTTTACTTTTAGTGATGTGTTTTTATAATCTGAATAACTAAGGATTTAATTATAAATAATTTATATTTTATATGTTTAATTATGAGAAGATACTATGAATTTGAGGACTTAATGATTCAATGCAGGTGAGCCTTCTATCTATTTTTGTGGGTTTGATCTACTCACTTGCCTTCCCTATTTCACTTTCCCAAATAGTTTTTCTTCTCATACTGTGCTTGTTCCATCTTTGATCTAAATACTGATATGCACTATTGGGGGCAGGGGAGGAGGGCTGCACAATGGCCTGGACAACAACAGCTGACAAGAAGTGATGTGAGAGGCAATGTGTGTGACTGGAACAGCCAAAACTGCCTGAGAGGATTTGCCCAAACAGTGATTCTGCAGAAGATGATGATGACCATCATCCAGATTAAAGATCAACCAAGGAATTACAAAAAGACTTTTGAAACAATGAAGAAGTACCTTGAAAAGAAATATGAAAGATGCGTGGGAAGTATGTAGGACCTCGGAGTGAGAAGAGGATAACAGAGCAGCAGTTTAAATCCATTTTGACACTGGCAGAAGTCACCCCAGCATGTGACTTCTGGGGCACCCGCAGGCAGTATGTGTAAATATGGGAACCTGCACCCCCAGAAGTGGAGGGATCTTACAGCTGTGAGCACGTGTGTGTAACTAGAACTTTTTATCATTACTTATAAAAGTATGTTTAGAAATCTGTAGATCTTTATTAACATTTTTTCAGTGTGTTACTGTTTTATCTGGTTTATTGCTGAAACTGTGATCCTCGGTGATTGGTTCACTGTTTACCAGTTAATGACATATCATTAATAAATCAATAAACTGCTTCAATCCCCATCTGATTTATGCTATATGAATTCAGTGGGGTTTTTATGCTGGTACATATTGTTTCTGGAAGGTTTCTTTGACCAAATCAAAGATTAAAATAATACATTGTAGATGATTTGAGCTTTGCAGTGTAGTGACATTTTTCCTGTTTGTTAGAAATCGTGAGGTACACCTTGTGGGAGAGAGAAAAAAAAAGTCATTCTAAAAAAATTTCTCCCTCCTCAGACATCTTATTTGACTTGCCTTTTCTGAAAATCATGATTTTCATCACTGTAACTGTTACAAAATCTACTCCTAGAGGAAGAAGTACAAAGGTTATAAAAATGCTAATTTAAGCTAGAAACTATAAATAAATAATAGATAAAGTATAAATAATTCTATTTAATTTTTTTTTCTCTGACACTGCAAAATAGGGACGAGATTCTTATTAGAGAAATCGCTTAATCCAGGCTCGTTTTATACAGTTGAGGGTCTAGCCTCATATACTTCAGTGCTTTTCTGAGTCAGGTCCTTGAAAATCTTCCAGTTCTCAAATGCAGGTGTTCATTGTGCTCTACTGAGGTATAAACAATTGAAGAAACAAATCATATAATGGTATGTAGGCCTATTACACGTCGAGATGAATTACAAAAGAGTATGATGGCACCAAAGTGATAAAGGATTATGACTTTATATGCTGCTAGTGCTGAACCACAATTATCTTAGCCAAGAACAAGCAATTATTCAAAATAAAATGCAATTTGCTATAAACGTGGACTACTCAGAATATATGGCGTGTAAGTCTTCCACTGATGTAAAATAGTTTGGCTCAAAGGGTAAGTTTTCAGAATCAGTGTGACCTTTTCATTTTCCTGTTACCAGCCTGTTCCCGTAGTATGGATCATTTTTTCAGGCACTTTAAAAATGAGTCTGTGGAGACAGAAACTGTCTTGAAATTTTATTCTGAGCCTCTCTACGTTCAACAGTTGCAATTTTTTTTGTGTCATACTCTCCTGCGAATTAGGAGGCAATGATTTAGACTCAGTGGGAAGGGCCTGGTTAGACTGTTCCCCTCAATGATCTGGTCTCAGGTTTCTGGTCTCACCTGTTTGGCAGGGCTGCCACAGGTGGCTGGCGATGGGGTGGCCATGAGCTGCTACATACCAGTTACAACGGCTTCCAGCTGGCCCTGTGGCAGAGAGAACCAGGAGAAAAAGAACCAGCATGTGCCAACTACTCTGAGTAATTACTCACCAGAGAAGTATATGGTGCCCTGTATTGAAAAAGACTGCAGATGTTAAGTTGGGTGCTCTCTACACAGAAGGAATGGTTCCCTTTTGAGGGAAGGCTGCCCGAGCAGGAACTCACCTGAGGGAAGTGCTGCCCAAACTGCTGTGGCACCAGAGTGAGGACGCTCCTGAGGGAAGTGCTGCCATGCCAGGCTAGGGACACTTCTGAGGACAGTGCTGCTAAAACCGCTACCATGCCAGAGCGGGAATGGTCCTGAGGGAAGTGCTGCCCAAACTGCTGCCATGCCAGAGCAGGGATACTCCTGAGGGAAGTGCTGCCAAAACTACTACCACGCCAGAGTGGGGATACTGCTGAGGGAAGTGCTGCCACAGCTGCTGCTATGCCAGAGCGGGGACATTCCTGAGGGAAGTGTTGACATGTCAGAGGGGGGGGGACACTTGTGAGGGAGCCATGGCCCACTGCTGATTGCACACCAGAGCAGGCCAGTAACAGAGCAGCAGAAACCTTTAGGTGCCTGCCTCAACTGCTACACCATCTGTCACCTTATCAGAGGAATTTTCAGTGGACTGGCAGTGAAAACAAGGTAATTTGAGAACAGGCAGGTGGGAGGATAAGGGTTTGTCTAATAGCATTCTGTTTTTCTCAATACCTGATCAGTGATCAGAGGTTTGCACTGGTGGACAGTGAATTAACTGAAGTAAAACTCCCTAACTTGGGATGGTTTGCCCCAAGATACTTGGGTGAGACTTGATACAGACTTGATCTAAGCATTACCTCTTACACAAACTCCCTGTTTGGATGGTCCTGGCGGACACTAAGTAGAATGATCCAACTGCAGTTACTGGGCACTACGAATTTTCCTTGAGAAATTGTATGGAGCTGTCAGGGTGCTGTGAATCCACATCCCAGCCCTTTCTAGAGAAACAAAACTAAAATTGTATACATAGCAAAAAGTAATTTATCTATCTCTTGGTGTGGCATTGTCAATAGAAGAAGTAGTGATGACCTGGATTTGCAATGGGACCAGAACACCTCAGTAGGAGATGGAGGGCTCCTGTAAACATGGGGTCTGCAGAAGTGTGAGGTGCAATGTGTCCTGTCTCACAGGTGCAAGGGTGCCATTTTGCAAGTTCCTCTCTAGTTGATAACACAGGGAATATCACTAAAATGCCATCACCTATGGTGTCTGCTAGCTCCAGGTAGAAAGTAGGTGTATCCTTTACCTCTGTATGTCTTTAGGTATGAGCATTAGAGGTTATCACTAGAAGAATAAAGGGTAATTCAAGCGGTGATTCTCAGAATCCTTAGAAGCACTAGGCATCCACTAAGTCAGGTGCAAATACATGGCAATAAAAAGTTAGAAATCATGCTTTAGGAATGTCAAATCAGCTTGATAGGTTCATGATAGAGTTACCAGAATTTTTTTTTCCTTCTTCAGTGAATTTTGTATTGGGAGTGTATGGAATTTATGTCAGCTGCTTAACTTCAGTATATCTTGTAGACAACAGCTGTCAGGATATTATTGCAGTGTTACTCCGTGATTGCAGGTAGCCGGTAAGAGAAAATAACATTTCTCAAGTGGCATTCTCATGGCATGTGTAATTTGATAAAATGTTAATTATAGATTTTCATTAATACTTTATGTTATATAATGTATTTCAAAAGTTAGCACATTCTTTATGTTCCAATGCTGTAATCAATTAGTCGTATACAGGTCTTTAAAATACAACCAAAAACTACTTTTCACTGCTAAAACACAGCTACTGGCCTGGCATTTTCCTCAGTACTAATGCGGTTTTAGTTCACTGTTAGCCTGTAATTAGCAAATTTCTTTCTAACTTCTGAGGGTTGCTTGGGGAATTGCTGAATTGGAAGACAGAGTTTTTCTGTGTTGGTGATGGAAGACATATTTAATTTTGCTCCTGCACTTGCAGTATTTTTCAGAATGTATTTGTATGTTATGTTAGAAAACATATATGTCTTTTAGTACTCTTTGTTAGTATTTGTAGTTATATAAATTAACTAGCCCCTATTAACGTTACAGTTCTGTATACAAATCCATGTGGCATCGGAATCTTTCTGTGTAATAGGGTATTATAAACCTAATATTCTCATATTAGTGTAAGAAAAATACACCTGAATATAAATTAGCTGGCTTTAAACAGGAGAGTGCCCAAGTAGCTAAATAAGCTCTATTTAAACTCACTGTAAAAATATAACATAAAATACATTAAATCTGATTTTGTAAGTGCTTTGATTACCATTTGGGGATACGTTCATAGAATTTAAGAGCAAACAAGTATGTTAAAATATCTAATCTCACCACCAAGTGCCCTAATCTGTTTAATTTCACCTGATCATCCTTGCATTGTCCATATTTCTTGAGCTGGAATGAAAATAAGTCCCGT
Organism: Mycteria americana; assembly: GCF_035582795.1. Classification (NCBI taxonomy): domain Eukaryota; kingdom Metazoa; phylum Chordata; class Aves; order Ciconiiformes; family Ciconiidae; genus Mycteria; species Mycteria americana. The sequence continues at coordinate 43,582,850 of NC_134371.1, forward strand.
GGTTGAACTAAATAATCCCTTTGTCAAGGTATGGTTCAGGTATCCTAGTCATACATATCACTTGCATGACTGAAATGTGTGGAAGAATGGTTAAGTGAAAAAGGACACAGCTTAATTGATGTGAGCAATCCAGCCTTTGATGGGGCCTGGGAGCCAGAGATCAAGGTGAAATTCCCTTGAGAACAGCAGAAGGAGTACTTGGTAAAGCAAGATAAGCGGGACTAAGTCTGGGAAAGTGCTGATAAACCCCCCTTTGTGAACAGTGCGTGAACGGCAACTTTGTACCAATCATATAGTTGTTTTAAGCGCGTGGACAAGTATAGTTATCCAATAGAATAGTCGCTGTTAGCGCGTGCTTTGCTTAGCTTCTATATAAACCTGTTAAGTAATCTGAATAAACGAGGACGACCATACTCATATTGAGATTCATCGTTACTCCGGGTCCGTCTCCCACTCCGACATCTGGTAGCAGAGGATGGTTACGCACCGATGAAATCTCCGTGACTGCGGTAAGCAGCTAGAGGAGGGGAGTGGGAAACCACGGCTGAGAGAAGCGCTGCCTGGAGCAAGAAGCAGGGCAGACGCCGGTGTGAGGTCGCTCCTCACCTCTCAGGCGCAGTGATGGAAACAGAAGCTGCGGCCACGTTGCTCACTGGAATCCTCTCTAAGAGAGGGATAGAAGCACCAGTGAAGCAGTTAATAAGGTTGATTAAATTGGGACAATGTTGGGGTCACTTTTCTGACACCTGCATGTTATTTTCCGTATCGGAATGGCGAGATTTTGGAGGAACAATGTGGCAGAAAACAACAGAGGGGGATAAAAAGGAAGAAAAGGAAATAAAGGCGGTTCGTGGACTCTGGAACACTGTCTTGGAAACTTTGAAAGCGATGAAGGCGGAGAGGGAAGTAGCTTGCGCTGCTGCCCAAATGTTAGGTCCGGGAGTGTCTAAAGATAAGCCCGAAATCAAACCGGGACCTATTGCGCGATTTTTTGGGCTGCCTGCCGTGAGAGGCGCGTCTGGAACTGTCTGTAAAAACGTTTCTGAACTGCGTGTTATGGCGGAATCAGTGCAGGAGCCAGAAAAGGCGGAAGTTCCAGTTAGCAGGGTTAATGCAAACTGTGAAGCGAATGCGGAAGTAGCTCCGCCAAAACCCCCTGGAGGGGCGGGAGCGACAAAACGTAACGACTTGGGCGGAGCAGCCTGCCGACTTCCCCCTGCAGCTCCGCCCAGTGAACCACCCTCCGCGCCTCCGTTGCCGCCCTCAACCTCGTTCTATCCGCCTCTACCTCCCTCTACGAAATCCTCTGGAACTACCACATCACCTAACGGGGAGGAGCTGCCACAATCCTCTGATGCCACTGCAAAAGTGTTGCAAGCAGTTTTAAAACGTCTTGATACTCTGGAATTACAAACAAAAAGGAAAGGAGAAGCTGTGCCTCCATGTTTAATGAACCCTCCAGCACTCCCTAGAACCACACGCTGGAGTGGTGTCATCAAAGATGCAATTCTAGAAGGACACTGGAAGCCTGTGGGGGGGGGCTGAAGGCCCTGTGACATTAGCGTTTCTGGTTATACAGGAAAACGGGCAAGGAAAGTGAACCCCCCCCAAAAAAAAAACAAAAACAAAAAACCAAATATGGATTATATTGCAACTGGTATCCTCTTATGTATGCATATACAAAGGATGATTAGCTGTAAAGCCTTCTGTGAGACATTTTATATGGAAAACTATTTACAAAATGTATCGGGTTGCACCAGACAGCTGCCTAAATTCTGGAATGAATATCTGCTAACCATTTATATGCCAAGATTGTCATTCACAGTTACTTTGTAACTGTATCCAGACCACTAAAGCAAAAACATTACTTGGCAAGTATTATTATTTCATTATTAATCATTATTATTTCATTATAATATTAAATAAAATTAAATATAAAATTAAATATAATATTAAATATAAAATTAAATTTCATTATAATATTAAAGCAATATTATTTCATTATTAACCATTATTATTTCATTATAATATTAAATAAAATTAAATATAAATTTAAATATAATATTAAATATAAAATTGATAAAATTATTAAAATTACTAAAATTAATTTTATTAAATTGTTATTAAAATTATAATTATTAAATTAAATATAATATTAAATATGAAATTAAATTTCATTATAATATTAAATCAATAATATTTCATTATTGATCATTATTGAATTTTTGTGAATGGTAATATGAAAAACTACTCAAGTTCTAGAGATGACTGAGAAGGATTGTCGTGCATAGTACTGCTTAGTTATTGTAACTTTTCATTGCTTAAATTACAGTTAAGGGTTTTTTTTTTCCTTTTCACGTTTTAAGCATCTTGATCCTATGACCTAGACATACAGTACTAAAAAAAAAAAAAAAAAAAAAAAAAAGGGTCAAGGGTCTTTCCCCGGATTGCGATGATGAACCTACCCTCCTCAGTATTACTGAGAGTGTTCCTGTCCCTGCTCATACCTGGGGGGGCAGCAGGACGAGCCCTGAAACAGGTTGGGCAATTAGCCTGTTGGGCTGAAAAACAAGCAAAAGTCACCACCCAGGTAATAGAAACATTATTAGAGGATCAAAATAGCTTACGCCACGCAATTTTGCAAAATAGAGCAGCAATTGATTTTTTGTTATTAGCCCAAGGTCATGGTTATGAGGATTTTGAAGGCATGTGTTGTGTGGTTAACCAGTTTGTTTGGGTCCTTACCATCATGGCTGAAGAGTTTGTTAGCTGAGGGATTACGACTTTTAATAATTTTAGTTATCATAGGTCTGTGTTTTTGTGTAGCATGTAGCTGTATCAAAAAGGCTTTTAGAACCATGATAAATCATGCCTGGATCGCTCAAAAACAAGAAGGGGGAATTGTGGAAGAATGGTTAAGTGAAAAAGGACACAGCTTAATTGATGTGAGCAATCCAGCCTTTGATGGGGCCTGGGAGCCAGAGATCAAGGTGAAATTCCCTTGAGAACAGCAGAAGGAGTACTTGGTAAAGCAAGATAAGCGGGACTAAGTCTGGGAAAGTGCTGATAAACCCCCCTTTGTGAACAGTGCGTGAACGGCAACTTTGTACCAATCATATAGTTGTTTTAAGCGCGTGGACAAGTATAGTTATCCAATAGAATAGTCGCTGTTAGCGCGTGCTTTGCTTAGCTTCTATATAAACCTGTTAAGTAATCTGAATAAACGAGGACGACCATACTCATATTGAGATTCATCGTTACTCCGGGTCCGTCTCCCACTCCGACAGAAATGTAAGACAATACAAATATTATTTCAAAGGAAATAAACTCCTAAGGAACAATATACTAATAGAAGAACTTACTCTGGACAGGATTTTGTTATTTTGTTGGTGTATGAAGTTATGCTTGTATAAAATAATACTTTAATGGCTTGTCTATTGTTTTTATTTTCCTAAATTGGATGGTTAAAACTGGAAGCGCCTGTGATGACTGTACAAGAAAAATCTCCAGAATTTGTAAGGTGATTCCCCCCCACCCAGGTGAAAAGAGATGTATAGAATAAATTTACTATTTAGAGTTAGTGTTATACTGTCTGGAACAATATTATATGGCAGCAGTTCAAGTACTTCATCATAGTAAAGAGAACTCTTTGGGGACATATATACATATCATGAAACCTATGAAATTTCGATGTCCCCAGAGCCACAGTGAATTTGAGATGGGACTAGCCCCAGATGTCTAACTTGTATTAATATTCACTGAACACAGAAATAGCTTTAGTTTCAAAACCAACTGGTAATAAATTGTTCATACTGTAGCTGTCACTGTAAGTGGTCTCTACAAACAGAGCAGCCTCTCATTAAGGGTAATATCTGTTAGAGCTTACATGACATTTAGAATAATTGATAAAGCAGTTCTATTCCATTACTGCAGATACGTATGTGGACTGAATATCTTTGATCTTTCGCAGTGATTTAAACACAGTTGTGCTGACTTCAGAGAAGCTGTAGTGTTGAAGTCTGAAAGGGATTAAGGCTTATTATTAATAGTCTTTAAAATATTTTAATGAAACTCAGATTGACTGTTGTATTTTTATAACCTTTTCATCCCTTAACAGGAGGACTATAAATCAGTCTTCTGTTCAGATATTATAAGTGATCAACATAGTTTCAAATGGGTCCTCCCCCCACCCTCCCTTCATCATGTGGATGAATTCTGAGTACTGGCATGGAAGAAAAATTCAAAGCACACTTGTCTTTCATTCTAATGCTTCCTGACTGGAATATTTATGTGGTGTGCTTATTTGTATGGTATCCCATTTTTCATGTCATGTAACAATTTACTGCATTATCTCAAAATAGAGGTTTTAGCAAAAGGAGCTCTTTTCTTTTTCCAATATTATTAGCTATATACTTCAGGTCATGGTGCCAAGTGGATTTTAAATATGCTGAATTACAATGGAACTCATGTGAATACCACATGAATTCTTAATCATCTGTAGGTTATAGCAAATACTAAATGAATTATTAAGATAAATGTAACTATATTCCATCTTTGTGATCAGGGCAGCTGTGTGAGTAGAAAAGTAAGTGTGTCCTTGATAAAAACAGTCAGAGAACTTGTAAAATCACAATGCAGCATATGTACTGAAGGAAGAGATAGACTAGCACATTCACTAAGCAATTGGGGGGAAAATGGAACCATGCAGGCATGCGGCTGGCATATTTTGTGTGTGTGTGTGTCTGTAGGTAATAGAATGAGATATGGAATATCATGCTAAAATTTAAATGTGCCATCCCTAAAAAAGTTGATTGACACCAGAGAGCTTATGTTATCATTTATTTGTACATTGTAAGTACACCATCACTGCAGGGTACAGAGAGAACAAAATGAGAACAAGAACAATTAGTCTTGCCTGGTTTTAGAATTATGTTGTTAATGAATTTTTTCAGGACAACCTTTGTGAGGTGAAAAAAGAATGGAAGCCTATTGGTGAGTGGGTCAAGGTGCTAGGTGGGGAAAAGGAAATATAGGCAGCGTTAGTCAGCATTACATGATACCAAGCGGGTGGAATTCTGGCTCTGCTGAAAAGGTTGGAGAATTCCTATTAATTTATTTTATCCTTGGTGTTTGTTTCATAAACCAACGCTCACTGGTGTAACTGAGAAGCCTTCTACTGCAGGGTAGATTGGACTTGTCTTATGGATTAAATCCCACTCTGCTGATGCATTGTCCTTTTCCAAGCAAGCAGGACAAAAAAAATAAAAACACTTTCACAGAAGAAAACCCAATGAAACCATAAAAATATTATCTTGCTGTTAGTATATTTTTCTGCCTATTTTATAAACTTTCATAACCTTTCCCCTATGCGCAATAAAGAAACTTAATGTCCAAGGAGACAGTACCCTTTCTTTCATTTTTGTAAGAGAAACATTTTCACATGTAAGTGATTTGAGTTGCTAGTAGTGTTTGGTGATTGGATGTATTTAGAACTGCTAAGGTTCTTTTTCTTTGAAACGAGCATTTGTGGAGAGTTTTGTGTATTCCGGCTCATCAAAGGAATTTCTCATTAACATATGTTGTACCTGAACCTTTGAAGATACAGTGCTTATTAGATCGGCATTGTGTACACATTTCATTATTCATTCAGTCACCTTTATGTTATATTAAACTCCTAGTCATGAAAGTGATGTGCTGTACTTTCAGATTTGGGAGGGGGACTGTTTTTGAGGAGAAAAGTGGGACTTTCACATTTTATTTTTTAAAATTTTTTGAAGAAGAAAAGTTTCTTTTTAACGCTTGCCTTACGATCTGGTTCAAAGCGGTCATTGAAATACCAGCAACTCAAACATATATCCGAAATATCCTTGGGTAATCCAATAAGCTGGCTTCCCCCTGCCCGCCCCCCCCCCCTCCCCCCCCCCGCAAGGAGGTCAAAAGTTCAGCTTTCCTTATTACTATGAAAAGAAAATTTATGGTACTTATTGAGTACTTAAGTGATCAATATTGCAATAACTTTAATACTGTATTTATCAGGATAAAGTTGCAATGTTAATAGTAGCAAGTGTTACACACCTTCATCTACTGCATAGATAGAAATGTATAATTAACATACCACTGTATTCTTTCACTGTAATATGTTTTACCTGAAAGTCCCAAAACAATCACAGCTACTCCAAATTGTTATAGCTCCATCAGCTTTGACAGAACAAATGTTTTGTAGATTTTATGTAAAAAACCCAGTAACATCTTTTTGGCAAGCTCTTCCTAATACTGCCTGCAAAACAAAGATCACATTAATGTTTATTCTTTTCAAATGGATTAAAGAGAGACTTCTTGAAGTTATCATTGGAAACAGGTCTTCATTAGGTGAAAATGGCTTTAACTGTAGACATTTTATGGATTTCAGCATTTTATATCATCATTGAATCTTGTTCTTAACACAGAAATTTCAATCCCGCTGCAAGTATTGGAAAGTTGAGTTGCTAATATACTAAAAGATGCTACAAAGATTCATGAAAGCATTTCCTTAGCCAGTTATTGTATATACTTTATGCAGTGAATCAGAAGGGAAAATTTCTCTATATTATTGCAGTTCTTATCCATGTTTTTTGAGGAAACTTGAAACTGAAAACTCAATTTATAGACTATTTTAGATTGATAGCTTATTGATTGGTGGAAGAAGTCTTGTGCCTTTAATAAGCTGACTTTATCCATTAGTCTGTCCTTACCCTGAGTTACACTGTTCTCCTAAGGTTTATTAGTATTTCTGTAAGGTGCTTTTGGGTTGTTTTTAAAGGCCACCTCTGTTAGGCATTTAATTCTACTAGCCTGAATTTATATTGCTCGTTCATGTAGAGTGCCATAGTGTAGAATGTGAATGTCATGTGAATAAATGTAGAGCATATGTGCTCTATATAATGATTAGGATTTTCCAGCGTATAATTTTTTTTTTCTCCATGATTTTAAGAGGACAAGATTTTTCAGAAGTGCAGAAGATCTATCCTCTGAAAATTGTTTCCATCAGGAATTTTTATTTAACCATTTTTGAAAATCTTGACTCAAATGTATAGAGTTAGCTTGTACCTTAATATGGTATATCTGAACATAACAAAGTAGTAGCAACCTAGCAGATTAGATCAAGTAGGAATGCTCTTAATAATGAAGGTATGTTGGTGACTCTCTTGTTATCTGGTTTTGCTCTTAATCTGTATTATCAGATCTAGCAATTGCTACTCCTTATTTTGTAATACCTCCAAGAAACTCCCTATTCTAAAAAATAAATTAGCATAAAATTAAATTGAACTTTTTAATGATTTGCAAGTTTATGTGAATGACCAATTTAAAAAGGAACTTTATGTAATCGGACACATTCACTACTCAAGCCTAACATTAAGTGTTCTCTGTAAATCTCATTATATGCAGCTCCTGAGAGTGTAATTAACATATTAATTTATATGCAGATAGCCATCTAAATGCCAAAGCATTTTTATTCAGCAAATTCCTTTCCACTTTGAATTGGTATTGGGGAAAAAATGTGAGAGAAAACTTCATCGGGTCAGAATGAGAGTCATTCAAACTCTCATGAATAACATTTTTTTTTTTTTTTTGACTGTTCTTAGCAGATGCACTTTCAGTTGTCTCTGTTTTCAGGACGTTCTGTATAAACAAATGCAGATTGGTTTTTTTGGGTGGTGGTTTTTTTAGTGTCTCTGCTTTAGCATGACTGTTCAGTGTAAAATACATATGATTAAACAATTTGGTTCTGACTTTAGTTGGACTTTGCAAAGAGAATAAATTTCAGTTAAAATATATTGGCCTAGTCTCTCCTCCTAATCCTATATTGTAAAGGCATCTATGCAGCTTTGCATTATTTGAAGAGTGCACTTAAGGCATGAACATAAGAATAAAATGAACCTGAAGTAGATCCCCTGATATCTTTGCCTTTGCAATCAAAGCTATAAATCAAAACCCTGGACTCCAACTAGAAAGGAGGAAGAAGTAAAGATAAAGGACAGAATTCTTATGTAAAGAAAAGTATAATATGCTTCTATATCAAATTCAGTGATTATTGTTAGTACAGATAATACAAAAATGAAGAGGGAATCTATGCTAAAATTCTCTGTATTTACAAATTACTTTGTTTTATAAGGTTCCAGCTACTTTCTTTGTTGTTCTGGAAAATTACCAAAACTGCTGTAAGATGCAAACAGAAAATGTTTTGAGAAATGTTTGTCAAAATGAGAATAGATGATATTAGACTGATACAATCTATTTTAAAACTTTGATTTTCAAATATCTTCTCTAAAGTTTGACCATACAGTGCTTAAACTGGTTGTGTTACCTAGCTATGACTAATAATGAAGCAAAAATAACTACATCTGAGACTGTAGTATCATATGAAATAAATATCTACAATATTTTCTACTAGTTAATTATAATTAGCTTGAGTTGTATTTTTAGACAGATCGTAAGATAGACAAAAAGACAGGGACAGTGGCCTCAAATATTCATGAATTTTAAACTTCAAGTCTGTAGATATTTGCACACTGATTTGTTCTCATTTCTGGTTTGTAATATTAAAAACAACACTTTAAAAATTTCAGTAATGTAAAAATCCAAATATTTTGGCCTAAAAAAAAGGTGTCAGAACATGAAAAACAAACAAAATTCCAAAGTTCTTGGAACTTCCTTCTGTAACCCTTCAAACAAAAGGAAGTATGCTTCCCTCAGACTTTGGTAGACTTATTTTTGTGTTTGTATAAGGCATTGCTGTTTGAAGTCTGTCATTTTCTTTTTGCTTTTACCTTGAGTGACTTGGTTAATGTTTTCCAAATGACCAGCAAATATTCTCTTTATTTCCTGGGTTTTTTTTTAACATACATGAAAGAGTAAATTTTAAGGCATTTGTTGTGAATGAGTGATTTAGATGGCTTAAAAAAATCACTACCAAAGGTATTAGCAAAAGTGATGTTAATATGTGTTTAATATGATGTTGTAAAAGTGCAACTTAACAAAGTTTGATGGCAAGGTTGACTCTATAAATTACTGCATGGAAGAAACATACACAGGAAAACTGGGTTACACTTGAGTTAAAATGATTCGCAGAGAGACCGAGGATACAAAAGGGTATGGAGGACCCTCCCATTGAGTCACAAGCTTCAGAGTAGACCCCCTTGCTTTCTAAACTCCTGATGGAGCTTAGGTGTGGCTAGGTCCAATCTTAGTCTCAGATTTGGACAACGGTTTATGTCTAAGTGATTATATATGCAAAATTTTTCAATTCGGCATGCAATCAAAGTTACCAAGACAAAAATCAAAGTTACCATACTACAAGGTTATGCACGATATCAGTTGCTTACCAAAGATCTGCCGTTAGTAAAAGGTGTCTCTGCCTCAAGGAGCAACCTTGAGAGGTGTCCCAGCCCAAGGGGAGATCACCGCCATGCTGCCTAGCAGGGAGAGCTCAAAGAAGGCTCGTTTAGGCTGTCATATTTATAGATAAAGTGGTTGGCTCGTAGTCAAATTACATGCGATAGGAAAGAGATGCATGAGGCTCCTTGTACCCACAACTTTCTTTGTTCCTTGACAAATGAGTCTTGGAAAAGCCACCCGCTATTCACATGTCAGTTGCATGTGAGCTTGGAACACCGATCATGCATTGGTGCTCACTGTGCCACTCAGCTTCTTTGTGGGCCCTCGGAGAACAGATTAGAACCAGAGGAGTTCTTGGCCTGGACACGGCTCAGGCCTTTACCTCCTTTGGAGCCCATACCAAACTACTGCTAGTTTGGTTAACAGGTCGAGGGCATCTGTCACAGGCATGTTTCCAGAGACTTAAATAACCAGATAACTAATCTTTCAGTTTTTTTTTTTTCTTCCTGTTTTCCCTTTGACACTTGGTTTCTTATCACTATTGAGAATATGAGATTTTTTGATACAATTCGTAATCAAACCCTTTCCCCCCCCTCCCCCCCCCCCCCCCCAGCAGTCTTCCTTGTTGCTTCTGTAGACTACAGGTTAATACTTAACTACAACCTGATGCATTAATTTTCTAGAAATTTCACATGTGTAATACAGGTGTAGGAAGAGGTACAGGAAACCATATTTTCTAAATTTAAATTGTAAAATGAAATATTTCAAGGATTTGAATAAGGTATTGAGGGCAAAATGATTTTTTAATATATATATTTTTTTATTGTAGTTTTCATAACAAGGATAACTGCGCATAATGTTCTTGCAAAGTCCTGTATTTAGAGATGAAAGTTCTTGTGTCAAAAGTATACATTTTAACTGCCAGGAGCTTCTGTTAAACTGTGACTAAAAAGGACAGAGCAGAGGATGGAAATATCATCCTGTATTTTTTGTTGTTATTCCTTTAGCCAATACTTTTCTAATTTTACGTGTTCATACAAACCCAGTAGCTGAAGATGAACATACTATAAATGGGGCTGTCAACAGTAGTTTGTCAAGCAACCTGATTATTTAAATGCTTTGATCTATTCTCTTACCATTCAGAGTTCGCCAAATAAATAAATCTTGTAAGTTATCTAAATCACTGATTATTTTTGGGTTAAGGGATTTTCTGGAATTGATATTTACAAATAAAATTACTAACTAGTATTATAATGATTTTGGTGAGCTACAGGAATATTATATGTTTGTTAAAATTGGAATCTATTTGCTACGCATTTTGAATGGATCAACAAGCGTAATCTGACCTCTGAATAAGCAGGGAGTCAAATATGTGGAGGGTTTTGTTTGTTTTTTTTCAAGGCGGCCAGTCTGGGTGACTAGTTTTATTTTCTGTGTAGTCATAAATGTCTAACTGACATGATTTACATTGGACTACATGGTAGAAAAAAGGGCCACTGCTATAATTTTGGAATAAAGAACACCTGTTCATAACATGATAAAAATTTTCCACTTGTTATTCAGTGTATGGTGAGCTGGATTAACATGTAATTTAGTTTTACATTCTTTTAAAATCCTTTTCAGTTTGTGAGTGATTATTTTGAGAGAGCTGTCCATACACAACTTTGTGTAATTTTTTCGTTTCTTTAATGTCTATTGTTCTTTATGGATTAACTTTTAGAAATCCAGGTTGCTATTTACCAGTCGCTATCAGTTGGAGTGCTAAATGAAGGTGAGAATAGACTTTGGCTTGAGAGGTACTGAAATATATTTGTGCTGAATAACAGGCCATCTATTGACACTGCTTGATGTCATAGTTTACAGTAGCTTCAGCACTGACTTGTGTTTCTGTTGCCTTCTTTCCCTTCATTCCTCCCCTTTGGTCTGCAGAAATTGTATTTGGATTTTTGTGGGGACAGGCTTTGAAAACTTTTTTGCATCATTATAGTTACCCACACTTGTTTCTCCCCGAAAAAAATTTAGAAAGGAACCAAATACGAGCATGTCCTGTAGTAGCAACAGGCAGCAGATCCTTGAACTTCAAATGCCAGAAAGGAGAGAGGGAATACTATCCTTACTGTTCATTAGCACAAGGCCGGACTGCTAAAATTATGCTCTCATGGCTTTTTTCTTGCTACTGTGGATGGTCAAGAAGCTTAGCTAGTAAATGTTTTTGACATTACATGCTTCAAACTTCAAAGATGCTTATTACAGTTTTTACTTTCATCCTTCCTCCTTCCATCCTCAAATTACACATACTATTCAGGGTCAAAATTGAGGAATGCCAGATATAAATGTATGTTAATTTATTGTGCCCCCTGAATGCATGCTTTAGTTGCATTTCGTACTTTACTCCTTAGCAAGCCCCTACCTCATTCAGCACACAAAATAGATGTATTGTGGGAAAGAATGAAAGGTAGAGTACTTTAAATTGATTGATTAAAATTTCTCTAATGCTTTGCACTGAAGAAGTGAAATAATAAAATGGAAAAGGTTGAATTGGCCTAGGGGAAATATTTAGCTTTGAATAAAGAAAGAAGTAGCTTCCAATAGCTGTAGAGAGCATTAGGATCTCACCCTTAGCTGTCTTTTCTTAACGCTGAACAAATCTTTCTCAGATTTTCCTTGTGTGTTATGTGCTCCATGGTCTATTGTAAAACTCTGTCAAAATTTTCATTCTAAAAGAAGCATGTCAAATAGGAAAATTAATTAAAGTTTAGCAGCTTTAGGTGAGTAGCATATGCTACTTATCTTCCACTTGTGGGGAACACTAAAAATGCTTGGACAAATAAATAGCACCTGATGTCTTGTGTAGGAAACAAGACCATTCTGGTGTATAGGTTGGTTGCCTCTGCATTCCTATCCACCATACTGTCAGTGGACAAACTGGTGGTTTGTGGGTCTTTCTTGTAGTATCATCACTCGAAAATGTGGGAAAACTTCTGAGTAGCAATTTTATTGCTACTGTTCCATTTTTCATTGGAACAGTTGACTAAAATAAATAATATTCATTTTTGTTTTAAATCCAAACTCCTCTGTAGAATAGGCAAGGTTGGATTCTACTATTCCAAGGATGAGGAGAAAGGGGGAAAAAAAGAAGGGAAGAAACAGAGGGTTTGGGTACAACCTGTCCATGGAGAGCAGTGGAGAGGGAAGAATTCTGGACAGCTAAGCTCATTCCTTCTACAACTGTAGAAATAGGTAGATAAAGATAACTGCTGCTGCAAACAGAAAATGCCTGCCCTCTTCATCATTCCCTCCCATGGAAACAAATCCTGACGCTTCCCATGGAAGCAACAGCAGCAGCCTGCAGACAACAGGGCTGCAGCCCTTCCAATATGCTTCTCAGTCTGTCGTTCTAGACTACCTATTTTGCCTGTGCCTTGTCAACTTTCCGTTATTCCTTTTGATACTGTTTTGTTTGCTCACAAATTCTCATTTTCCAGGTCACAGCAGGATTCAAAGAGGAAACAGGTTTGAAGCTGATTGCAAAGAAACACTATGAAGTACCCAGCATACCCAAAAAGCAAGCCCTTTTCACATCTTTCCCTCTGGCCCCACTCCCAATACTTTTTCTGATTCCTTTGCTTTCTGCTCAGCATTTGTGTCCATTCTTGTGTCATGCAGTTTCATTCACAAAGCAATACACTCTGAGCAATCAAGGTTCATCATATTAGTCCTCAAGGAAGCCTACAGTGCCTCACAATTCTGCTCATATTTTGCTAGTCTAATAGTTTTCTGTTTCATGTTGCTACTGTCACAGCTGCCATCTTCCAATTGCTTGTCATGAAAGAACTTGGGTTCTAAGTCCACTGCTTGCTCTTGTACTTGTTAACATAATGGAATTCCATTCATAAACTGATCAATCGCTATCTTAAAATGTTAGTTAGTCAAAGAGTAATGAGTTTGCAAAACGTGTTACCCAAGACTACATCCATCAAGTTGAGTGAGTTTTTTTCAAGTAGTCTGCAAGTTATTTGTACTGGAATGTTCTGCTTCTCTCCCAAAGTACCGAAGTCTCCCATCATGCAAGATGTAGGTGTACTTTTCAGTCACAGTGTAGAAAATCAAGTGTGTTCCTTTTAACTTTTTATATCTCTTTACCTACATGATTAATTGGCCTTACGGTATGCCTTCCAGGGTATGGAGGTTTATATATATAAGGGGTTAAATTTCCTTCCAAAAAGAAGGAAAGGATAGGGGGGAAAAAGCTTTTTCTGACTGGAAGAATTCCTATTTTGAAACAAATTTATTTTCTTTCTTGGTGTATTTTAGCACTCTGAGTTTTTGGAAACAGCATTTATGTCGTGCCCATCTTATGTGGAATATAGCTGGCCAAAGCACAGTATCCGTGTGTACTTGCCTTTCTGTGTAGCAGTTGTGATCATATTTTCTTTGACAGCTAATAGATGAGACTTGAACTACATGAACAACCAAGTCTCCCTTGCCCTTCCAAAAATGTTATACTTGAGCATCACAGTTTATCTAAGAAAGTCCAGGAGAAAACAAGAGATGCATATTTTTTCTTGACTGGAGGAGCTATAAAATAACAGACAAAAGACATTAACCCAATTGTGATCAGAATGTTCTTCTTGACAATTATTTGATGGCACTTTCCTGCCAGATATGGGTAATTGGGTATTTTGCTGTTGGGTGTGGATGTGTGGGTTTTGTGGTTTCTTGGTGTGGTGGGTTTTTTTGGTCTTCTGTCATATTTACCATCAACATAATCTTCTTTAGACCTGGTAAAATGTGTGAGATGGCTCTTCTGTGACAATTAGGAAATTTTTCTGGATATTAGGAAATTAGGAAATTTTTCTGGATATTAGGAAATTTTTCTTCACTGAAAGGGTTATCAAGCATTGGAACAGGCTGCCCAGGGAAGTGGTTGAGTCGCCATCCCTGGAGGTATTTAAAGGACGTTTGGATGAGGTGCTTAGAGACATGGTGTAGTGGTGGTTTTTGGTAGTGTTAGGTTTACGGTTGGACTCGATGATCTTAAAGGTCTTTTCCAACCTATACGATTCTGTGATTCTGTGATTCTTATTAAGCTTGCCATGTCAGTCTTTGATTTATGTGAGAAATACCCTATAATAACTGCTGTAGAAGACTGGGCTGAAGTAGATACAAGAACTATCAAGGAAAAAGTCAAAGAATTTCTTTCCAATTTTAAGCTGGTTAAATAAGATTTATGCTCAGGTTGCAATATCCTCTCCAGCTGGCCTACACTTTAACCGTTATTAAGTCATAGGAACATATACAAGATTGTGTTAGTTTCAGTGCAGGAGACAACATATTTGCTCCTGGGTAGTTGCTTATGGACTGATATTAGAGCGTTGATAGAAAAACTGCAGAGAGAAAGATGTTTACACTTTCCTCCATCAGTTCTATCTCCAGGTACCAATAAGAAGGACAGTCGTAAGAATGAATGAAAACCAGCACTGAAATCACTCGTACAGAATGATATACTTTTGTGAAATACTAATTAAGATTTAGTAGAATGATCTAATTTCAATCTTACCATGTATCAAAAACACTTAAATTGGCATAATATCTAGGTACAGATATTTATTATCTGAGAGATTCCTTTGTGTTATTATTTAAGAACAAATATCTTAATACTTGAAATACTAGTGTTCATTCAGTTATATCTCTGTGGATCAGTCTATGTAGTTTTTACTTAGGTTTTTTTGTAATGGTTTACAGTGTTAACATGTTGCTACCTGGGCCTTCCCGAGCTCTTCTGAAACCCTGAAGTCAGACATGAGGAAAATTTGTCCATTTTATGTTAATCGGTCGAGGTCTCTAGTGCTGTCTTGTGGTCTCAGAGATATTTACAGGATCTAAAGAATAATATTTCTAAATACTATTTAGAAGTAATCCCCTGCAAGTGAAAGATGGAAATCTTGTTCCAGTCTTGTACTCTGCAACAGCAAGTGATCAGCATGTGGGGAGCAAAACTTAAATCAGAAAGCATTTCTGGGTTATCCTTATTTCTTAAATAATATACTAAGTTGTCTGACTGCATACCTCAGAGCTTGTTCTGAAAAGTGGAGTCAAGGAACTGCATATAACCC
This sequence comes from Mycteria americana, assembly GCF_035582795.1. Taxonomy (NCBI): domain Eukaryota; kingdom Metazoa; phylum Chordata; class Aves; order Ciconiiformes; family Ciconiidae; genus Mycteria; species Mycteria americana. The sequence goes on from NC_134371.1 coordinate 43,598,341, forward strand.
TCTTGGGAAGTAGCTTGGGAGTGTCTGCCAAATATGTGTAATCTGGTTAATTCCAGTGGAAACACTACACCTCTCAGAAACGTATTACTGGTGATAGTATCTGGCATAGCTGATAATACTTTAACCTTTTACAAACAGATCAGCTACAGGAGAGTTACATGAATCTTTGCTTCTCTTTAGTTTAAACAGACACCAGGAGATCAACATTGAATGAGAAACTGGGACCACAATTTTTCACCTTTGTGTTAGCCACATAAGATGAGATAAGAAGGTTCTGTCATGGAAGGTGAGGGAAAGAACTGGTGAAGAAAAGGAAGATTAGGTAAGAGAATTAATTGTCCTAGTTCCTGCACAAATACCTTTTCTCTCAGAAAACTGATAAACACAGTCTCTGAACCCAAACTGTTTTTCCAGGGTTACCTATTTCATATGTGTGGGTTATTCAGAATCAACTTATTACTGAATTTACTGTACTACTTGGGGTTTTTTGGTTGATTGTTTTCTTTTTTCCTCATCTTTACTATGTTGAGTCTGAAATATAATGTTTAAATATATCTCAGGAAATATTTTCCAAAAGCATTTAGTGGATAATATCTAAGAATAAATAACTTTGAGGCAATCATTAGCTGCTGAAGACAGTTCCCAAATGAAAAAGAAATTTGCATTAGAAAGAAAAGATCCAATCATAAAAGTTATGTAATCCAATTATAAATACTTTGTGAATCTTGAGTTCATGGACTGTTTGCCTTATTTACTAATAAGCCTAATTAAAAAGATCCCTGAAGCAAAAAAAATTAGGGATGACAACTGTTAAAACACTGTACAATCACCAAAAAAAAGTGTGAAAAAAGCTCTACTTCAAGTCTCCAGTTCTGGAAATAGTCCTGACTTTTAGGATGTAGTATTCTGGAAGAAAAGTAGTTGTACAATTATGCATCCAGTCCTTATTTTCCAAAACTGGAGTTACTGTGATTCATGACTCAATGCTAGATTTCAAATGACAGTAATTCTTGGCTGTCTTGATTTAGCTTAATGAGATGAGTGACTCCATAACCTGTGGCTCTTGACTCTTCTAGCCCATTATGATTATTAGTTCTTCCCCATCAACACATTGGTATGTCAGCTCCTTTGCAGCACTTCTTGATGGTTTTGAAATATTTTTAGTCAAATAATTCATTAATCTTCTGAGTTATGATACTTCTGCTTCTGTTTAGCCCAAATCTGTGCAGATGTTGTCTTTTAAATTGATACAAGAATATGATTATATATCTCAAAAGAAAAGCATTTTGCCTGTAGACTCTACCTTACTGCATTCTTATCACACTATTCTCTTTTCAAAATTCTGGAGGAATTCCTAGGACTAACAAGAGGGGCATAATTCAGCTATATGTCTTGCATTTAAATTATTCTGCTAGGGAAGTTAACCCAGTAGTCAAGTACTTGAAAACTAATTAACAAATAGCCTACTACTGTATTTAGTATGTTTTACAGACATTGAGTGCATAATCTGAGATGTTTATTTGAACTGTTTAACAAGCATTTAGGACTATTTCTTTTTTAGTATCTGCAATGTCAGTTCTTTACCAACACAGTATCTCTGCTATTTAGTCTGTGCTGTGAGTAGTCTTCCATCTCTAGATGTGTTTCCAATGCAGTAGTGAAAGTACTTTTCTTTTTTGGGAAGGGGGAGGGGGTGGGACATGCAAAAATCTATGGACTATGTTTTAGCAGCAAGCAATGATAATATGATGTCATGTTTTCATACAGACTGTACCAACTTGTCTGAAACGTCTGGTACTCCACAGTTGAAGTTAATGGGATCAAAGTTGCATTGCTACACTTACTGAATTTGGAAGAAATTTTAAAAAATGAGATATGCCACAGTTGGTGCAAGTATCCTTTTCCTTTTCTTTTACCAATATGGTGTCTTCCATTTTGTAGTGTTTCAAAGTGCCTTTGAATTGGAGCAATAAGGTTGAGAACAGAATTTGTTTTATTAACATAATAAGTTTTCTGAAATTACATGCCTGGATAATCTTGTACTGTGCAATGGATAGCTTGGTTTTTTTGTAATATGCCATTTCATTCTTTTGAAAAACAAATTTGATTTTTTTCTTCTGGCAGTCTACATCACTTCATATGGTCTTCTGAAGTGGCATTAACAATTCATGTTCCTTTCATGTGCCTCTATCCTCCTTTTGACATTAGTTTTTGAATATATAAATACCTTTTGACATTACCGGCTTGTATATCAAGTCAATTTAATATTCTCTATTACTGAACACAATGCTGCAAAAATATCTAGTTTCATAAGTATAGCACCCCAGATATTACAATTCTGCACTTTATTTGTTCTTCTACTAAAATATGCAAAACTACATGTTAAAAATGTCTCTTCATAAGCACAATTAACTATACTGTGTGCTACCAGAATTAAACTTGAGCTTTACAACAATACACAGATACTAAAAATAAAAGGGAAGCTAAGCTTTTAAAGGTTTCCAGTGGAAGTCTACTACATGCTCCTGTGCCTACAGAAGACCCTTTGTCCATTAAAATGAGCTGATTCCACTGTGAAAGAGAGCCTAAGATTCAGGTCATCTGGGTGATGCTGATAAAACTTTAGAGCGTTTGCCGTTCTTTGGACCTTTCTTATTACACTGATGCATCTGCGAAGAATTACGCACTTTGCATTCCGCGTTTTTGTGGAAATCACTGTCACTGAATAGCCTGAACTAGAGGGAAAGAAGAAAACTTCCCCTTGTCTATCCAGTTGTCAGAGTCAGCTTTCTGACTGAACAAAATACAAATATGATGGAATTAAATTAACATGTGTAGGAAGTATTTTAATACAGACTTTCGGTTTTACATCATGACTGAGTTATGTGTTCCTTTAAAAATGAGAAAAATGTGCCATTACAACAACATACGTTTTGTTTCAAAAAATCTATGCCTTTGAAACCATTTTTGTAAAAGACGGTTATGCGCCTTTAAAAGTTTGAATTTTTTTCATTGTTTTTGACCTACAGTTCAACCACAGCTAGAATTTTTATGATAAAAATCAGGTCATATTATTGTTGTTAACTTGATTAATGGCAATTTAAATCACTAAGCAGTCAGGCTATGTTGTTCTAGTTTTCTTACTGGGAGAAGATTTTAACTATATATATATATATATATATATGTCTATCTGACCTAGATAGTGGATAGTCTGGGGCCTTTCAATCCCACTTCCAGGGAATGAGAGAGATTCAGTAGTAAGCTGTCAGAGTCAGAATTGAGATCACTATGTGGAATATCACCAAATAAGTTGTACTTGAGTTGCTTTAAGTATATGATCCTAAGAATAATTACTAAATGTTTCAAAGCCAGGAATGCAGTTTCGTTTCTAATGTTAGGTTAGGAATGTTAGGAACTGCTAAATGTTAGGAATAAAAAGTACTTATCAATAGTTTAGAAATTGCCCGAGGCAGGGATGAATATAGCTTTGGGCAAAGAAAAAAAAATATTTCCACTACAATAGAGTCTTTAGAGAAAAAAGAATGTTGGATTTTTTTCTGACTCTTGTAACTTTATCCTTTCACTATATCTGAAGAAGCTGTGGTGCCTACAGTCTCACTAATTTAAGTTTCTTACCTATTCTTACCAATCCTGTCATGCAGTGGGACAGGAAAAAAGGTTGTGGTAAATGAGGTACTTGTTAAATGGGCGTAGTACAAAGCTGATATGTTTAATTTGTTAGCCCAAATAAATTTGGGGTTAAAGGAATGAACTCAAAGACCCAAAGCTGTATAATGTTGTTATATATATACCACAAAAATCAAATTACTGAAAGTAAATACTTCAAGATACTGTCTTTCAGCAGTTAGCCAGCTAAGTGGTAGCCCATTTTGAGTGGCTTTTTTGTTTCTCTTTTTTCTTTTTAAAATTCTTTTCCTTTAAATTACAGTGTATTCAACTTGGTAAACCGATTCATGTGATTTATGGGTTTGCAGGATCCATCTATGAGTAAAGCCTGTTTTGGTGTACTAATCATCTTCAAGCCTGACTTTATAAAACAATACTGAATGCTGTGCTCATGAGTTAGTTTGATGTGGTATTGCTACCCTTTTTTATTTACCTTGCATGTCATCTAGAATAATACTGTGAGAAGAAAAGCATTTAAATTGTGCGAAATGCAGAGATTTTTATTTTTTTACTGGCTATTAAGAAGTTAGAACATAGTTCTACAGAATTAACTGTCTAAAGATATTGGTAAATTTCTGAAATGTATTTTAATTAATCTGAATATATATTTTAAGACTTATCTGGTTTCTGAAAAAGACTAGAGGCCTGTTGGATGTATTTCATGCATTGACTGCAGTCTTGTGCCAACGTACGTGCTTAGAGAAACTTCCAAATTGATTAATCTTTTATAAAAATGTTTGTATAAAACTTGTTTCTTCCTGAAAACGCTGCTTGAGCAAGCAAAAAGTTAATCCCCTTAGGTAACAATATGTGTTTCAATAGATTTCATAGAAAAACTATGACTGACAACAGAGATATAATTGTATAGCTAAATGGCAGAGGTAATATACTTTTGAAGATATATTCAAATTGCTGTGCTGTAGACTTGGGGGATTCTGTAAGCTATCTTCAAAAATACTTTGGCTATGATAAATGCTTTTAGAAATGGTAAAATCTGCTGTTTATGAAGAGCTATAGTATGGAGAAGAAACTTTGAATACATAACACTCATCATTAGTCAGAATTAGATTATTTGAGTAGCATCATTCAATTAAAATACTCAGTATTCAGAGTTCAGTGTTCAGTATTCAGGAGACAGTTGCATCTGTTTGCATTTTGGCAAAGTTGAATAGTTTTCCTTGGATAAGTATTATTTACAGGTTACAGTAAAAGCACCTTCTGTTAGCACATATGCTGATAGTTCTTTATAATACTAGTCTATGGAGCATGTAAAGAACTGAATGTGTATGAATCACTACTGTTCTCTAATGTGCAAATCACCACTAATCTTTAATGTGACATCTCCTGTGCCATATGTACCAATGTTATGTTCAAACACATGAATCTCAATGTGAGTAAAACTTGAATCTAATGTATGTTTCCTCTTACCTATTGGCTTCAGTTCACAGACTTTCTGTAATACCCTATGGTCTTGAAGACACTGCAGTTTGGGTCGGTATGACAATATAGGTTGCAAGCTTTAAATAGATAAATCTTAAAGAGAAGATTTGTTATTACTGATTAGTAATAGCCTCCTGTTAGTTTGAGAAAACAAAATTTGTTTCATATAAAAGGAATTTTCATACCATCAGAGCTTACACAAATAGCTTTATCAAGGTCACAGAGTTTGGGGGAGCTGAAAGTAAATATTCAGACTCCCAGTTCGTTTATGACTATGTCCAGAGACACAATGAGATCACTGGAATACAGATGAAGGTGAAGACAAGACATAAGTCCTTTCCGTTTAGACATAGTATAGGTACTTCTGACTGTTGAAGATAAATGTTTACATAAAATTTTGCATTTAAAGGTTTTTCCTTATAGTTTTGTGATATTTTTCTTTAACAGGGCATTACTCAATGACAGCAAGAAGCTTTTTACACATGCTGTCTTAGAGAATGCAACTTCCTTCTCTTCTCATAGTCATCATAAATTAAATATTTGATTGGCTCTGGCAAGAGTAACTCATCTTTACTGAGAGGGAAAACCTAATCTGAATTGTTTATTTGTATATTTTTTTAAGTGTGAAAGGTGAGACAAGTTTATAAAACATACACCAAGGTAATACATGGTTGCATGGGCAAATATATCATACAGAGGAATGTCGTGTGAGATGCAATTAAATTTTCTTCATTATTTTATGTAGTTTTGGAAAGCCATTTTTGTATCCTCCAGGTTTTCTGGATTTTTTTTTTTCCCCACTCTAAGTCTATGCAAAATGCATACGGTATGTTTTATAGGTTAATGTGGTGGCTTTATTTGTCTTTTTCAGCACTAAATTAGCCCTTTTAATTAGCATCTTCCAGAAAGAAGATAGATATATACACATATATATATATAAAAAAATGTTATTCACCCCAAAATAGAAATACTCTGGGATTCCTTATTGTTATAATCACTATCATAATTTTGTGATCTTGTAGCATAACTGGAAAAAATGCATGTATAATCCCTTTGAAAATACTTTTCTGTAGAGTTGACAGTGTGTATTCTTGATTATTGCTAAAGATGAACGTAACAACATAGTAGACAGCACTTCAAAGTTCATTTTTCCATGTATTATTAAATTTGTCTTTTGAAGTGTAATTTTTTTCTGGGAATTTAACACGTGATTTTTCACAAGGTTTAAATACATACTTGCATTTTTACTTATTAAAATATATTAATCCAGTAATATGATTACACCAGTGGACAAAACAACAGACTAGCATACAGAAGTCTTCTCCAGAACAAGGATTATGCTCAAGTATTTTGAAAAAGCATGTTAATGAAAGCTTATACTTTTGTGTTGTCATGAAACTATCTTACAGGTTTTGTTTGATTTCTGAAATACTAAATGTCTGCAGTCAACTGCTGAAGACAGCTGTCAGCGTGTTCAGATAATATCCAGCCTGTTACATGTAAGACACCAGCTGTGCATTTTTTGTACATACTTTGCTTTGATGTTCAATGATTTTGCTTCTAGTGAAAATAAGTGATCTCTGTCACCTCTTTCATGATTGGCTTGGTAGATTTATGTAGCCTTTCCTAGGTTATATTTCTTTGAGTACCAGCATAGCATCAGAGATGGTACCTTGCCGGGTATGCTGTGAGCAGATGAGATGCACAGTTGAAAGTCCTGTAACTTTTCAATAGTGGACAACAGAAATTACTCATGAAGAGCTTGCATTTTGATCCTCAAGAGTAGAGTTGAACTTGAGAAAGAGAAACTCACTGGGGTGGAAAGCACCAAGTAGTTCTTGCCACTGGGAAATAATGTACTACTATTGTTCTGGAGATGCGTCTCCTTTATAGGCTGTCCCCTGCCCATGTTCTGATCTGTTCCTTTTTTTCCCTGCAGAAGATCATATTACTGGGGAGATGATAAGAACCAATAATGCATCTTTACCCAGATGAATCTAAGAAACAAGTAGAAGGGAAGTCCTGCTCTTGTGTACACACATATACACATATGCATGCACATGCAAACACACAGATTGCTGATTTCATTTAAAGGCATATGTCTATTGTAAGACAGCATAAGATCTGAATTAAAATTCATCTAATGCGTGATTTAACATAACTCCAAAACAGAGTATGGAAATTGTCTATTTCCTAGCTAGAAGCTTCTAGCTAGAAAATCGACAGGAGGAAAAGTGAAATCTAGCTTTTTTTGGTTCCATGAATACATGAATAAAGAATTTTCACTAAAATGGCCTTAGTTGTAAGGGGAATTCAGAATATCTATTAGTACCATTTAACTCACAGGAAAATCATGAGGAAAATTTTTTGTAAGATTTAACCAATCTAGAAAAAAATTATTTGCTGACACTGGTTCATCATGAGTGGACCTTCATTTTATTTTCATGCTGGTTGTATGCATTTAATTAAAGAAGTTTAGAAGTTATGCATTAAAAATTGGTTACATTAAACTTAGTTTAACTTGGCTAATAAAAAAAGAAAAACTGTTTATGAGAAACAAATTCACTTAGAAAACTTATTGAACTATTTCCAGACTTTTTAACATTAATTGACACTGTTCAGGGGCTTTTCTAATAAAAAGAAGAAATTTGAAAAAATTAAAAGAATAAATATATCAATTACTTAATCATAAAAATGAGGAGACATAATGCTATCTTGAATTAAGTTTCACAACAGTTTAATGTTTTAGACTTCAATGACTTTGATCAATACTGTAGGAGTTATAATCGTAAATTTTCTATTGCTGAAAGATACAGACAGTCAAAGCTACTAAAACAAAACACAAGCTTTTATGGCTAGAATGGAGTGGCAGCATGTAATGAGCCTGCTGAGTGCTTAAACAGTGTAGAGTTCCACAGTGAAATGCATCTTACAAGCATTATAAATCAATTTGGGTAATGGAAAACAAACTACAGGCAGTTGCTATTTGGAATTTATGTATTTTTATTCTTTTGTTGCTGTCTTTACAAACATAATAGGAAAGTCAAAAGAACACACTATGTCAAGTAATCACACTGAGGGCCTGTAGGGCAGTCATAAAGGTGTTTAAATAACCATCTCAAATGTATTTGATTAGTAGAAATAAGTTGAAAAATATGTTGTACTTATTCTATAAATACACTTAAACCAAACAAACCTTCTAATCAATCAATATGGCCTTTTTTTTTCTGATCTTCATGTCATGTATGTCAGTGAATTGGCAAAACTATTGACATACTTTATTTCTGGCTCTACTCTGTGACATAGTCTGTGCCCTTTACTTATCAGCTTTACTATCAGTCTGCAACTTGTGACCCAACTGAATTTTCTTCAGAATTTACAATATTCAGATGCTTGGTATTACTGCTTCATTCTTGTTTATGTCACGTGAAAGAGAACTATGTACAAACAGGGACTTTATTTCACCTACTGACTTCAGTTTTTCAAGAGAATTCTCAGCTATTGCTATAAATAACATTTACATGCAAAATACATATCTGTATATTATAATTTTTCTTTGAGAAAGAGAAATAAGCTACTGCGTTACAGTAGCTAATCATATAAGCTACTGCAAGGTGAAAGGAGACAAAAAAAAATGCACAATTAAGTAAGAAATTCATGGAGGAACAGGAAGGATGAAATCTTTTAGGGACCAGAGCAGTAAGTTCAGGTTTAGTTCCTCTTGTAAATGGTCATGAGTGTCTCTAAAATAATGTATGCCTAGTTGTATTACTTAGTCAAAATTCCACAAGATATAGATTAGATGTAAGCTTAATTTTTAAATTACTTGTTAGGTATTCAGTATGCCTATATTACTTTTTAAAATAAATCTGTTGAAATTATCTTGGTTTAGACTTGAGGTCCACAGTAGTATCATGTAGGGAATATTTTTCTTTCAAAATGTTCAGAACTGATAATATTTAATTCTGGTAAGATTTTTCAACATTTATTGTGAGTTATATGGTAACATGTGAGTCTAAATATTGCCTTCAGTGCTGTGATCTTGACTGCTGTAATCCTGACTGTTGTCTTTAGAAGACTAAATAGCACTATCCTCTGATCACATACTTCAAAATATGTAGTGCAGCTGTTCAGTACTGGAAAACTCATTCTAAAGGTGTATGAAAACCAGAAATAATTGCAAGTTTTATCAAAATGAAAGAACAGAGTCTCCTTATATATTTAATCACTCTTGTTTAAAAAGTAGAAACTGAAAAAATACTCCATAATGTTACAAACTAAACATGATGGTAGCCACTGATAGCTCATTGTAATGGACACCTTATCATGGATAAAACCATATCTTGAACCGTGTATGAGTATTTAATTAAAAAAGAAAGTGCAGCACAACAAAAACTACTCTTGCCAGGACCTTTTTACCTTGGAGAGGAAGTCAATACAGACAATATACCGAGCAGTGACGAGGCTCACTCACTTAACCCTAACTCGCACTTCATTTTCAATTACTGTCACTCCCTAGAAACTGAAGGGTAAGATGTCAATACTAAGATGGTTTCCCTGTCCTCCAAGCTTTCTGTATGCAGCCTGAAAGAAGGAGTTTTTTTGATAATTGCATGAGGTAGTTGCATTGTGTTACATCTGAGATACAACTGCAGATTTCCTGAGAGAGGTAAGAGTGAGATAGTTGCTTCCTTGGCCAGATTTAGAGTAGAGATTTGCCTCTGATTTCCCCCTTCCCCAGGTGAGTGTCTCTAGAACAACTATCTGACTATTCTATGATTGCTTGCTTTCTGGTTTGCTGATCTAGAAGGTCTTTTCTCAGTGTTTTATTTTTGGTGGTCTATATCAGTTTCAACAAGAAGTTTCCATTTCAACAAATTGATATTATCTGTAGTTAAAAAAACATTTTGTAAATAAAAAAAATAAAGCTGCTTGCTTTCCACACAATGTTTTCAGAGCTGTTGGTGGGGCTTTCTTTGGTATTTTTGTTTGGGTTTTTTAATGTCTCTAAAATTTCTTTAGCTAGCAGCCATGTTTTAGATTTGCTTTGTAAGTCTTTTTTTAACTATCACTTACCTAAACTGAACAGCTTAATAAAACAGGGTATTTCTGAAGCTAGTGGCACTGTTTAGGTAAGGAAGACTATAAGAGAACAATGCAGTCATAACAAAGTGATTTGAGAACTGTGCTGAAGGCAAAGAAATTGAGGGCAATGAAATCCATCAGGGAGGTAAAAAGGAGATGTGTATGCCTGAGGTTTATCTATATCCATGTGAAATGTTTTGAACTTCAGGTTTTTTGATACGTTGTAGTTTGAAGCTACAACATAGGTATGACAGTGGTAGGTTCATCAGATGCTAGGGAGAATATGTAAATGTACTTGGGTACAAAATGTTCAAAGTTGGAACCCTAAAGGTGAGCCATGTTTTTACAGATTTAGGTATTCAATGTGGAAAACTTTAGTCTTAGCATAATATGTAGTTATATAATATTATTACACATAATTATTTATGGTATTCAGCTCTCATCATATGCTCTGAAGATTACGTCCAAACAGGACAGTGAAGGACAAACTATAATTTGGAAAACAGCAGTATTTCTATGTGTTGTAAGCCCTGCTGAATAGCTAGTCATAGATTTAGATGGGTTATTCTCATTCTCTCTCCCTCTCCCCCCCTTCCTTGTCTCATTCATCTAGCAGCAGAAATTATATTAAATTACTGCTGGACTGTGTGTTCTTTTTATCTTCCAGTGCTCTGTACATAATATTCTGTTAGTGCTCTTGAAAATAGCAAATCAAATGTACATTATTGTATTTCTGTGAAAGAATATTTGAAATTTTTCAAAATGCAATAGACTTTTATTTGACTCTCTCCTAGGAAGGTCCTATATCATGTAACATCTGCAGAGGCCAGCTGACTCTACTTTTGACAAAAAAGGCAATCTAGTGGTACAGAAAGATCCCCTGAATTTTTTTCAGAGTTTGTCAGGAGGGTTAGAATGGAGCCCCAAATTCTTTACAAAGTGATCATTTCAGTAGATGATGTACACATGAATGCAGTGCAGGTAATTCATAGCCCTCTGGAACAGAGTATTCCTTTTTGAGACCAACCCTGTTCCACTGGAAGAGTTGAGGGAGATAGAGAGGTACACAGATGAAATATTAGTGAATGTTCTGGAGTGGTCTACCCTCTGGGTTCTCAGTGTTTCTCTTTCCCCCTCACTTACACACCCTTCTCATGGTACTGAATAATAGCACTATAATGTCTTGAAGAATAAATAATTGTCTGGTATCAGGGATTCCAACTGATGGAAGGAGGATGTAGTACTGAGAGATTACATTTTTTGACATACGTAAACAACTAGATTTGTGATGTCAGTGAGAAGTTTTGTAGTTTCCTTGCTAAGCAAACTAGAAGATCTAAAAGATCTTAGTAAGGCAGAGTCTTAAATGGTCGTAGTGTGTGTGGGTACCAGCTATATGTTCAAATAGCACAGTAGCCTTGACAGTAGAATTTAGCTTGCTGTCTGGAAGGTACAGACAATGTAGCAGTCTTTGGAATATTCTGTGTTCCTGTCTATGATGCAAAACCTTGTGCCAACAAGACAGACAATTTCAGTGATATTTGAGAAAATATTGTAATCAAGAGAAATGGAGATTTATCAGGAACTCAGGAAACTGTCATATAGGTGAGGTCTATAAATTCCATGTAAATAAATAAGAAGAAAATAAATGGTAAGATGCTTTTTAAATCAAGTTCTGGATGAAGGCACTTGGAACAAAATAGCATGTGGTACAGGAGGGTCTACAATTTCAGGATTAAGTTATAAATCCTCTGTATCCTAGGAAAAAAGTAGAGGACACAGGTAATAAATAAGTAAACAAGGAGTAGGAAATAGCAAAGAACATTTTTGCAAAGTTTTAGTTATGAAAGGTACATGTAACTAGACTTCAGCATGTGTACTTCTGCATAAATGCTACATACCTAAAGATTATTCTCCTTGAATGACTGAATTAAATTGGGTGTGTTTAAATGAAGATAGTGAGGAAATAATAATCTTGATAGGAATATTTGATGTAATAGTTTCAAAGTAGAAGTTTCATTGTAACTTTATGGTAGATTTTACAGTTCATGACTGGCATGATATATGAAAACATGGAGTCAGGTAAGATAGTTAAGGCAACTGTTTCAGCAGTACTATAGAATCTCTGTGGATTTAAATGTGGTATCCAAATACAGAGAGAATTACATCAGGTCTGTACTTTCTACCATGCAATGATGGTAAGTGACAAAGAACATGAAACACAAAAGAGTAAGAAGGTTGCAAAGTATAGTAATAATGGGAGGCTTCAGTTAAGTTCATAAATCTTGGATAAATGTCATATCAGGACAGAATGCTTACTTCTGTCCTATCTGAAATTTGAGTCAGTGATTTTTGGAGCAATCAGTCAGAAAATCTTCAAGAGGACACTTAGCACTCAATTTAGATGTGATTCAAGATGTACTAGAGATCATAATGGACTTAGATTTAATATCTTTATATAAGAGAAGCAGCCAGGTAATTTCATTCCTAGAGCATTTATAAGACAAGAAACTACTTAAAGGAAAATGAGAAGAAACAGATAAAAGGTTAACCTGGTTAACCAGGTTGATTCTAGAGGCAAAGAGGTTGTTTAAAGTAAACGTATATGATATTATATTGGAGTTAATATATACCACGATTTAGAAAAAAATGCTAGACGAGTGACCGGCCAGCAAAATTCATCCAGCAGATTAAGCAGGAGAATAAAGGTCTCTTTAAGGTAAAGTTTAGAGACTGAAAATCATTTCTGGACAATAAGAACAGAAAATTGCATCAACTCCAGCAAGTTCAAAACAAAGCCTTAACAGACTAATTGAAGAGTTATTTTGAGGATGAACTTGTTAAAGTCAGAAAAATTTATAACAACAAGTTTTTTAAACATCAAGAGCTCTGCTAGGCATTTGCATTGCACACACACATATGAGATATAACATGTAATGTTATCACTTACATGTTGTTAAATGTTATATATCATGTTCTAATATATTTTATAAATTGTTATATATGTGCTATGTTAGATATATAACATAATAACAATATATTATGTTATATAGCTATATGTAGCATATATATCATCTAGCACATAACACATAATTTTGTATATATAATAACATATACAATTATATATTATATATACATATATAACATATACAAATATATATTATATGTTCTATATTATAATATATGTTATAATGCTAATGAAAACAAATTAGAAGCTTGTAGCAAGTACACATAGTATTACTATGCTTAGTCTTGATTGAACTATGCTAACCCATCAAGGGCTTTTCTTCAACTTCAAATCTCATCTATCTTTTTGCTGTCCATGTTAATAATTTTTTACTTCAGTGAGTACAGAATCAGGTTCTTCATAAGTAAATGGAGAGACCCCGTTTCTAGAGGATAATCTAGATTTTTTTCATTCTATCTCTGCTATAGGATTTTATAGCCTAAACTAAAGAAGATCCCATTCAATGCTAGTAAGTCATCCCATTTGCTTTATAGGCAAAAGGACATATCATGTGCATCAATTTGGATATTGATTTGTGCCAGTGTCTAAATCAGTGAAAGGCTTTGTCTGATTTTTCAAGTTATTTTTATTTTCTCTTTTTCCACGGAATTAATTACAAATTTTTATCACTACCTCTTCTGTGTCGCCCTGGTTTGCACAATACAGTTGGCAGTATCCTCAAAAACAAACAAAAAATTTCACTGGTATTGTGGGTAGAAGTACTCATCAGTTTGTATAAGATAATTTAATAGAAAATGTATGATGATACTAAGGCAGGATAATATTTTTATAAGGCAGAATACATGAAATCTAAACAAGTACTCTGAGGAAATTAATTAATTATATTTGATCCCTCAGATTTTTTTAAAGCACAGTGCTTGTTGTCTTATTCTGACATTAACAGGAAATTATACTGATATTTTAGTAAAATACCTTCTTCTTTGTGCTAAAATCCTCCTTATTTTAAAATAGTCTTTTTATGATTTGTTGTGACTGCTGGTGTCTTGAGAGCATACTGAAATTAAAAAAAAAAAAAAAAAGAGGACTTGTAACTTAATGAGATCTGGATTTAATTAATTGTAAGACTCTGTTTGTTTTGTATCTTTGCAAGTGCATATGTGTGAGAGCAAGAAAAGACCTTAAAAATGACCCTATTTGGCAGCATGTGAAAGCTGCAGAGGTATTCCAGAAAGGTATTTTATGGAGACTCTTTAAATGCTTTAAAACAGAAAATGTTGGCTTTTCTCCACTGTGTAATATTATGGGCATTCTCCACCTTTAATTTCTTGGAGTTAAATTTTTCAGCGCCATTTAAATGCGATAGAAAATAACACAGAGCTGAATTCTGATTGTTTACTTTTTAATTGAAGGATACGTGAAGTGTTAACATCTGATTTATCCTGGCTTCTTGGACGATCTGTATAGTAACTCTCACATTTTATTTTGAGAGGTAGTTCAGTCTTCTGTATTACCTATTTTCTTCAGTATTCATTGGATCTTTAATTAGTGAGAGTTTAATAAAAGTAAAAATAAATTATTTTCCAGGACTAAAATTCATAGATTCTTATGATAATTCAAGTTTAGGAGGAAATAAACTCCTGTTTTTCATGATAGAGGAGCGAAATGAGACTAGTTTAGTTTTATTTTGACGTATGGCTTTGCCATGAATGGCAGTTGCTTGTTTTGCAGTCTTCAGCCACAATAGAGAGAATGTTGCATGCAGAAACTGCTGCATGCATTAGCATACAGACACTTCAGATGTACATCTAGTCGTGACAATTTGCCCCAAAATGCAAGAGAACTTCCCACATAATGCTGTCCACTTGGCACTTCTGTATTTGTCTTCTGAAGCTTTATTTTTTCAGCGTTCTTTAAATATAATTCTTTGCAAGTCCTGACAAAGGTGTAGTCAGCCTATTTTTTAACACTTAGTCCTTGCAACATACTTCTGAAATAATAGAATTGCAATGATTAAGTTATGGATCTCATTTTGACATCTCCTGAAGCAGTTCCTGAATCCCTAAAGGGGACTAGTGACATTGTATCTGTAGTATGTCACAGAACTGTTCATGCGGTACATGAGGTAGGACGTAGTAGCACTCTAAGTGTAGATGTTGAATAACTCTGAATTTCTGCCTGCCTTAATATGTTGCAATGCTCTCCTCTTCTTAACCTGTGTTAACACAGCTAATGAGATCTGATTGTAATGTTGTTATGTGTGTTCTCTATTTCTAGCATGCATGGAGATCAAAGGAAAGCTACCATAGCTTCCTCTTGATCAGAACTTTATCTAGCAAACATCATATTTCCCCCATGGATTGTGTCGTGAACATCTGTGTAGAAAATATTTTCTTGAATATGAATGGTAGAGAATGCTAAGCTTGCTATAGAACATAAATTACTCATCCCTTGGTTATTGTAGTGCAAGTTTTTAATACTATACCCATTCTTCTTTGTGAGTGGAGAATAAGTAGAGAGTCTCTGATATCAATTCTAGTACCAATTCTTTCAGAAGACACACAGATACTGCAGATTCAAATTAAGACAAAAAGTAAATGGCCTGATTAGACTTCTCCCACCTGCTTATGTTTGTGAATTTTTACTATAAGTATAAATATATACTAAATATATTCTTGTGAAGTGTGTATTTAGAAACAGTTTCTGCTAGTATTAGGAAACTAGTTATGCAGATCAATGTAAACCATCCATTTAGCAAATTACAATAAGTAAATGGAAATATATTTAGAAGCATTAATTTTTAAGTAGAAAATGACAGTTTGCACTCTACAAAACTCCTATATTCAAATAAAATAATTCTGAGTTTTCCTTCCATTCACTGTATGTTGTATAAACATGCTGTTAAGGGGGTACAAATAAAACTCACAGGAACAAATATATACAATAATAGGGAGATAATATTTATGGTAATGGGAGAGATTGTGTGGAACTTCTCCAGAAACTGCTGTAGTCTTCAGTTGCTGTTATTTACAAAAAAGACTATTGTTAAATGGTTTTTTTTTCTCTTCCACCAAAAAAAAATTGGCTTTTTTCGATGCATTTTTAAGATTTTGAGACTTTTGCATTCAATGGCGACAAATACAAGTAAACTGTTTTAGAAGAGATGAGCCAAAGGAGAGATGAGAATGAAGAAAGCCAAGAATTTTTATCTTAGAGAATGATTTATGAGGTAACATTAAGAAGATAAACACATGCAATCTGAGTAAGTGATATCTGAGATGGAGCAACAAGCTGAGCGCAAGGGTGAACACTTGCATGAAGATGAAATATATTCACAAGAAATGTAATGGCATAATGGAGTGACAATAGGCAGTGGAATTTTAGGCTGGCTATCATTACATTTCTTAGCACATCTGTTTGATAGAATAAAAAATGATGGCTTGATTTAGCAGTCTCAGGGAGTTCAAATTGGCAAAGTAATGACCTGCCTTTGATGATAGTTGAATATTAAATGAGTTCTCTAAGTAATTCCAGAAGTTTGATTTTTTTTTCCATTTTTACTGCTGTATTTCTTCCCAAATATTAAAAAACCCACCTGTTGTGTATTCTCCCCTATAAACAAAGTAGTTTTCCAAATTATTGCTACATTAAAAATAAACTTGAAAATTTGAAAAGATTAGTATTTCATTTTAAAACAGCAGTTTTAGTTTAATTTAGTTTAATTTTTAGAAAGTGTTCTATAAACTTATTGGTTCATATTCCTTTAGAGTCATGATGTATGGACACAGGAGGAAGTGATAGCAAATCAGCTTTGTTCTTCAAAAGACATAATACCAGTAGATTTTTATACCCTGTTTCCTGCACAAGCCTGATAAGCCCAAAGAAGGCTAATCCATTTGCATATAGAGAATTGTGAGAAAGCTAGAAATTGAGTTTTAAGTCAGGAATTAATCTGAACAGAAACTTACTTGGCATTTCTGTATATGTATATATTTTTTCTCATTAAAATGAAACAGGTACAAAAAAGTTTCTTTGGATTATTTGCCTTTATTCAGTTTTTCAGTGAGATTGAGAACTATTATCTAGAGAATCTCATTCTTCAAATGCTTATTTCTGTAGTCAACTTTCTTTTCTTTTATTTAATTATGCTCAGCCATATCCTCATAAAGCCATTGTAAAGTTTAAGTCACTATTTGCATATGCTGAGAGATACCTGAATGGAAATTAGCATAGGTATGCAAAGTATTATTGTTATTATTACTCTACAGTAAGCTGCAGATTCTAGCTGAATGGTGTTTGGTGAATGGTTGCCATGTTTTTTTCAAAGAAATGTAATGGGAGTACATAAATATTATCTGCTCTCTAGTTGAATCTCTCTCTCCTCCTTTCCTGTCCTGTCCTCCCCCCACCCTCTGACAGCTTTTGAAGGTTTATTTCTGGACATTAGAATTCTAATTGTAAACATCCAGAGTTACCAAGTTTTGCAATAAGGGTCATCTTTGAAGAAGAATATTTTCTCCTTCTTAGTCTGTAATTATTCTATT
Source organism: Mycteria americana (assembly GCF_035582795.1). Taxonomy (NCBI): domain Eukaryota; kingdom Metazoa; phylum Chordata; class Aves; order Ciconiiformes; family Ciconiidae; genus Mycteria; species Mycteria americana. Next base: position 43,616,062 of record NC_134371.1, read on the forward strand.
TACAGTTCTAGTTTAGTAACCATTAAAGTCAATTATACAATTGTTATTGATTCCATGAGGTTTTGGAACAAATCTTGGGGCTCTGATGAATGAGCATCCTTGCTTAAGACAACATTTAAACATGCATTTTTAACTAGTACAGTCAATAAAACTTGTGTACATGATTAAAATTAAGCACTCTTTAGCACTGAAGAAGGAAGAACTTAATCATATGTGTAAGAGTGTTTTCAATGAGAACTTGGTAATGATTCTTAAGAGTTTTTTGAACAAGAACCTAGTAATGTGGTTTTCAAACCTTGGCTACAACTTCAATGTGTGTTTTAGTGATTATGCAGAAGCTCATTTTTCCTTGCCCTGTTGCTATGACATTTTCTTTAGAGACCTTATGCTGTTACAAATGAGTACATGGCACGTAAAAGACAGACACCTCTGGTTATTCAGGAAAAAGACAACTGCATGCCTTCAGATTTATATACAGATTAAGAAGGTTCGAGAAGAGAGAGTAAACTTTGGGTTTTGTCTTCCTGCAGAAATCTTCTCTCGTAAGAGTGGAGGATATAGATTCTCAGGTGTTTTTATGATGGAGGGTAATATCAGAGACAGAATTTAATTTTTAGTGTTCTGTCATACAGCTTTCTTAGTATTCTTATTAGTGATAGAGCTATCCCATATTAAAGTAATTTCAGTACCACACTGACAAAAGTCAGTTTGCTGGGGTTTTTTCCTCCTCCTTGTTGTAGACCGTAAGTAGTCCTTTGCTGTCAGTTGTAGTTTAACTGTCCCGATACCCTTTATCATTTATCATTTGTCATAGAATTTGAAATTATTATCCTAATTATTTTGGAAAACAATCAGGAATCAAGTTCACTGCCAGATTTATAGTTAGATCAAAGACACTTCATTTAGTGTATTTACACTATGGAGTATCATGCACTGTTGAGGAAGTGTGGGGAAGGGTTGCTCGTAATTTATTCTACATTTTATATTCAACATAAAATACTAAACCAACTGAACCATAAGCCTAGGTGAATAGATTTCTCTATTTGTGGTATTTACTGCTTGGATAAATTAGGTGTACATAATAACCAGCTGTCGACCTCCAGATGTAATACAGTCAAGCTGCATAAATTCTGCAGACTCAGACACTATGACTATCTGTGATGTAGGGCTTGGTGTGCTGCTGTAAATAATTTCATACTGTGTAACCTAATTTCATGCCAGCTTTGTTTTTATTTTTATTTTTCTAGTAGTTTAATGAAAAGCATGTTTTATTAGTAAAGTCTGATTGCAGTGAAACTGCTGGAGCTCTACTTTTTGAGAACATGGAGACAGAAGAAACTAGAGAACATGAAATTTCAACTACAGTGCCTCCAGCAAGTGACAGAAAATTAATGAGTGAAGAGTCCTCACTTCTAATAAAATGCTTAGCTGTAATGCAAATATTACAGTATCAGTAATACAATCTGGAGTTTTGTCCCTTCTTTAATTTTGTTGCTCAGGGTAATGATGGAGTAAGGTCTCTAAGAGCCTGAGCTGCTCACTAATTTCAGGGAAGCTGATGAATAAAGTGGATAGTATAACTGACCATCAAAACAGCTTTTATTCTCTAATGGAAAAGTTTCAAAACCCTGCTAGATGTTTGAAGGCTGTTGATGGGTAGAAGGGAAGGAGAGAGAATGAAAGAAACATGGCAGAAAACTTGGAGCTTTGTAAGAAAGCAAAATGAGAAAATAAGCAACATACTTTATTGAATCTACTACATTTTTTTCTCTTTAATAAAATTTCAACAAAAGATAATCACATGATGAGAGAAAAAAGAGTTTTAGAGATGTAGATCTTCCCAATTTAGGTGTATTGGGTTGCACCTCACCTACTAAACAGGAAAAAAAAGTTGCAAACTGATACATTAAATGGGCTTGAATGTCCTCTAAAGTTTTACCAGTGAAAATGAGATCACCTGATCAAATCCAGTAAATAAAATGAAAGATAAATTTCAACAGCTAGGTGTACATGAATGGTGTAACAGCAACTTGAAAACAGGCAAAATATAAAATAAATACATAAATAAATATTTTTAAAATGTTGTTAAAGAGCAGCCCCAGCCTCTGCAATCTTCTGAGAGAAAAAAAGATGTGTATGTGCTGTTTATAGGAAACGACCTGTAAATTGAGTGACTGGAAATGGATAGCCGCAGCAGGATTAAGATTTGGATTCAGGAGTCACTGGAATATAATCAGGTCATCTGAATACTTCAAGCAGATTATTTACAAACATGTCTTTTTTTTTTTTTATTTTGGGATAGCTTTGCTTTAGCCTGTCAACCTGGATTTAATGGAACGTGAAAACATTGTTTAAAAATGGAAAGTGGCATGGAATTTTGGACAAACTAAGCAACAGAGTGGTTACCTCGTGTCACAGCTTGCATGGATCTTTGTATTGCTATGCTCAGTTTTATCAGTAGCTGAAACGAGGCTTTATGATCTACAGTTCTGCCTTTCATAGTAGTTTAGATAGCTGAATTGGTCATTTTTATGCCAATTCAAAAAAATAACCTGATGAAAGCTGCAAAACTTTTTTGGAGTAAAATACTGAGTTAAATTCCTTATATTATTAAAAAATGTGATTTTCTTGATCAATATTTAATGAAATTTTCAGCCACCTTTGATAGGTACATGACAAATCAAAGTGTAATTTTGCATACTTTGGACTAAGCCAATTTTTGTTCACTTGCTGGTTTTCACTTATCAGAGAAGTAAGAACTCTCTGATGAAATATAGAAATTGAGTTTTGAAAGAATTTATTCCAAAGATTACTATTGTTGTTTTTTCATGTGATAGCAATAACTTACAATATGAATTACTAAACAATGTTATGTTAGATAACTTTTTTGTTTCAGTCTTACACTAAAATAGAAATATGTCTCTCTAAAGAAAAAAATACTACAAAGACCTCAATCCTTTATGTTTTTTCATTTGTTTCCATGAGTAATTCCAGCAGAAAATCTAAATCAAACTGCTCCAGATAAAACTCACTATTTCTGTTCTAACTAAAATAAATCAGAATCTATAAGTCAGTGGGTACTTCCAAAACAAAATCAAGTATGGATTTGATTAGCCTTCCCCTGTTTATGAGGGTGTGACATAATATACACACTAACTTGGAGAACTATATTCCCTGTTTTCAAGTATTTGTATGTGTACCTTGAGACTGCCATGCTGAAGTGGAAGTAAAGTATCAATTCCAACTTCAAATAACATAACAGAAAAAAATTGTAGGATTTGGGGGAAATATGAAGTTGACTTATATTAAACCAATACCTCTTAATTCTGTTTTATATAGTAGTGTAAAAAAAAAAAAAAGGCAAGGCTAAAGGCAGGCAAAAAAACCCCATTGAGTACAATTTTGAACATAAACATTTTTGCTGACAGGTACAGATTTCATTAATCAGTTCAGTTTGTTTATCAGTTTGAAGAAAATATTTTCAATTGATATCAAATATTTGCTAAAGTGTAAGTACTTTTTTTCATGGGGGAGCTACTAAACCTGTCACGGGAAGAGGTTTCAGACACTGCAGGATACAGTGGGCAAGAGAGTCATAACACGAATTTGGGAGCCTACACTTCATGTAAAGAAACTGTGTGACTGTAGCAAGGAACAGTGCCAGCTAGCCAGACTTCAGAAGGGATGGGAAGAACTTTCTAGGAACTGGAATGGACTAGGCAGAATTTGCTGCCACCTAAAAAATAATTTCATTGTGTGGAAAAAAGTTGTGTCTTCACAAGTTAGGATAGAATAGGCAGGAGGTTATTTGTGTGCTAACATTTCTAGTTCCATCTTTTGTAGGTGTTTTAAGTTCTCTATATTGAAAAACTTTCTAGTTTTTATTTAAAATAAAATAAGCTTTTCTGCATTAAAAAAACCCCTCTGATATTTTGATGGATTTTGCTGTAGAGAGAAGATGTAGGTACTTCCACTGCAAAACTGTGGGCAATTCAAGGTTTGATCAGAGTTAGGCACTTAACTTGATAACATTTTTTTTGTCTACCCCCTTACTAACCTTTCTAAGCTTTTAAGTGCCCCATAACTTTTATGAAGCTATCCACTGGAAGATTTTAGAAAGTATACCAGGCTACTAAAAGCTGACATGCAATGCTGTCCTTTCTTACTCTATTTCACATGCTAAGCAGCATGATACCATTGTCAATTTTTCACCACTCTGCTTTAGTGTAGCTCTTTGCCCCTCACTTAACTTCCACAGGTTCCATCAACCTTAATTCAAAAGGAAGTTCTCTGAATTCTAAACGGGTCAAAAATTGCTGGGTTTGTATCTTTGCTCTGGCAGAGGATTTTTTGGTTTTGCCTCCCCTACCTGTTCTTCTGTGAACTCATTTTTCAGATGTTATTGTTCATGTAATGAGTAATTAACTTTCAGGATTTACGTATCTTTCAGATCTGATGAAGTCTATTTTGCACCTGACTCTTCATTTAGTCATGTAGTTTTTTGGGCTTCTCTCCCTTCCTCCACTCTAATGACTCCTTCCATATTTTTGATTTCTCACTCACTTCTTACAAAGAAGGTTTCTCTTATATAAAACGTTTTATCTTAAGTTCTGGTTAGGCTTTACTGTAAAAGGTAAGTTAAATACCCTTATTAAAAAACTAAATACCATATGACCTGCTAGTACTTAATAAAAGGCTGCCAAAGACATTTGTTCTCACCTTGTGCTTCAAGATTTCTTTTACTTATTAAAATCAGATGAAATATTTCTTACAGTTGAAAATAGTTGTGTTGAATCTATGATTCTCTTTCTAAGTAATCAAGTTAAGATCAAGATACATTAATTCATCTTCATGTCTTAGCCACTTTAAATTTATTTATATTTTTCAAATCTTTCCATAGTCTTTGTTGTGGAGATAAATAAGGAATTAATTTCTGATTTTTAACAGTACTTGCCATAATATGCTGTAATGTCTCCAAGTTCACAGAGGAAGGGGGGCTTGCTTATATGAGTCCAATTTCTCTCAAATGTTTAATTTAACACATTACCCTTTGTATTTTGCTCTGTAGTTTTTCTATAGAGCTCATGTTGAAGCCTGACCTTTCAGCACTATGAAGTAAGATAGAAGAGTATAAATTCCAAAGGGTTGTCAATCAGTGTGATACTAAAATATTGCAAAGAAGAAATTACGTATTTTAGAAATCTCTTCAAAATCCTGTAGCCTATGCTTTTATTGTAAATGCAGTTGATTTCACCTAGCTGTAGCCATGCAGTGGCTATATTGCAGAAGTGGAGCAGTATTAATCTTTTTTTTTTTTTGTAAGCCTGTATGGAGTATACAGTATGAAACTCCGTGTGAATTCTGAGACACTTAAACTCAAAAACATACATAAACCAATGCTGGAAGAATGTAACCACAGTGCAGTATAAGGATTAATTTTTAGTATAAGCTCTAAATTTGATACCTTCCATATATTTTCATGCTTCATGGAATTTAAATATTTGTCTGCAAATCTTTCATCAAGTCTGATATGAAAATACATTAATTAATAGTGCTTAACAGAATTAAGTCCACTGGGAAAAAAAAAAATCAGATGTGGCTTACATCATTGTCTTGTTATTCCTTTTACTTCTGACTTCATCCAACTGCCAAACATGAGGTTTAAGGTTACTTCATCACATTACAGTAGTAGAAGGTAGGTGCCAGTTAAGCAGGACTGTTTTGCCAAAGTTTACCATAAAAATAACAATAAAAAGAAAGTCTCTGCTGTAAATCCCTCATAGCAGGAATCCAGATAAGCATCAAAATTTTACTATGCCTATGCAATGCTTGTTAAAACATTTTTATATGCTTTAATTTAATAAGGGCACATCTAATTGTATTCTTCTGTTGTTTTCCTTGTGGCAGCACAGATACTCATCTGTCCCTACAATGAGTCAGTACAGGAATCTAAACCAGTATAAAATTACCTTATGAAAAATAGCTGATCAGCTGATCAAGTGGAATACCTTTCTTCTGGTTTAACTCTTCTGGATATTCACCATGATATCACACAAAGTGCATTGGGCAAGCGTTAAGGGCTGGTGCACATAAATGTTTGTGGAAACACAGACCTGTAGCTTGACTCAAAATAGAATCTAACAGCATGAAGGCAAATAAATAAGGTGCGAAGGATATTTGCTTATCAAAACTTCAAATCAAATCACTGAATGGGAAATGGGTTTAAAGCAAAACTATGAGAAAAGTCTATGTTTTACCTATTTCTTAAATTCACATACACACATATGCATAAAGATATGCAATTATACATGGAGAGAACAAACTGGTTTTGTGTTTCATAATAAATTTTTCATGAGGATAGACATATCCTATGAGTGAGAATTATTTCTTAATAATGCTAAGGTTTATGGACAGTAAGGCAATGGTTGATGGTTGAATAGTTTGAGCTTCTTTGTTAGTTTTAAAAAGCCATGATATTTAAACTTGGCCTTCAATACTGCCAACAACACCTGGCAAAGGACTAGTTACATTTAAAATGCTGCCAACCTTCCAACTCACTCCAGAAACAGGCCATCATCATCCTTCAAGAAAGTGAATGAGGCGTAAAAGAACATTTTACAATTCAGGGTATTTTTGAAGGGGAAAGATGAGAGGGAGGTAGACGTAAATATACTGATCATCATAACAGTCTTTTAATTGGACCGTGTTTTTTAGCATTACTAATAGCCAGTATATGATGCAGATTGGTAACTATTCAAATGTTAATAGTGTGAGGGAGAACTACAAGCAAAATATTATTTCCATTTAATTCTGCAGATATGCCAGGAGTGTCAAGGCCAATAGACCTATGCGATTTTGATGCAGGAATTAGTTTCAAAGATACTGAATTGTGTGTTTCTACAGCATTTTGTTGCATGATTTATATGGGGGTTTTTTGCAGATTAAATTGTAGATATATGTCTGGGATTTGTGCAGTAGTATCTGTCCCACATTTTCTCACAACATAGGTGATAACATTATCCTGGAGAAACTGGCTGCTCATGGCTTGGACGGGTGTACTCTTCCCTGGGTAAAAAACTGGCTGGACGGCCGGGCCCAAAGAGTGGTGGTGAATGGAGTTTACTCCAGTTGGCGGCCGGTCACAAGCGGTGTTCCCCAGCGTTCAGTACTGGGGCCAGTCTTGTTTAATATCTTTATCAATGATCCAGATGAGGGGATTGAGTGCACTCTCAGTAAGTTTGCAGACAACACCAAGTTGCGTGGGAGTGTTGATCTGATTGAGGGGAGGAAGGCTCTGCAGAGGGACCTGGACAGGCTGGATCCATGGGCCGAGGTCCATTGTATGAGGTTCAACAAGGCCAAGTGCAAGGTCCTGCCCTTGGGCCACAGCAACCCCATGCAACGCTACAGGCTTGGGGAAGAGTGGCTGGAAAGCTGCCTGGCAGAAAAGGACCTGGGGGTGTTGGTTGACAGCTGCCTGAATATGAGCCAGCAGTGTGCCCAGGTGGCCAAGAAGGCCAACAGCATCCTGGCTTGTATCAGAAGTAGTGTGGCCAGCAGAACTAGGGAAGTGATTGTGCCCCTGTACTCAGCACTGGTGAGGCTGCACCTGGAATACTGTGTTCAGGTTTGGGCCCCTCACTACCAGAGAGACATTGAGGTGCTGGAGCGTGTCCAAAGAAGAGCAACGAAGCTGGTGAAGGGTCTGGAGCAGAAGTCTGATGAGGAGCGGCTGAGGGAACTGGGGTTGTTTAGCCTGGAGAAAAGCAGGTTCAGGGGAGACCTCATTGCTCTCTACAACTACTTGAAAGGAGGTTGTAGAGAGGTGGGGGTCGGTCTCTTCTCCCCAGTAACAAGGAATAGGAGTTGTGCCAGGGGAGGTTTAGATTGGATATTAGGAAGAATTTCTTCACTGAAAGGGTTATCAAGCATTGGAACAGACTGCCCAGGGAAGTGGTTGAGTCACCATCCCTGGAGGTATTTAAAAGATGTGTAGATGTGGTGCTTAGGGACATGGTTTAGCAGTGGACACGGCAGTGGAAGGTTAATGTTTACATTCAATGATCTTAAAGGTCTTTTCCAACCTAAATGATTCTATGAGTCTATGATTTCTGTGTATATTGGTCATTATTTTAGAAAAGCAAAATGAGAAATGTATAATAATCATCATAGTCCTGCTTATTCCTTCTACTGTTTGTAATCAGAATAGGCATGTAAATTATTCCCAAGCAGAGTTAACATGTGGTTTGACTGTCAAACAGAACAGCCAGTGCTTATTTATGCCACATTTAAATAATTAACAAACTCCAGGAATGGGAAGAAGATTTTATCATGACATAACTGACTTAAACTAATAACTTGCACTTTGGACTGGAGACAATACTAATGTTCTGATCCACTACACCTCTGCAATTACTCCATAATACTACACATGGATTATATTATACATGGATGGCCTTCGTTTTTCTAACACACTTAGCTACTCTGCTGAGAGAGATCTTGGGAGCAAAGACTATTTCTTCTAACAGTATTGGTCTCCAAGAGAAGACCGCAAAGCATTGTCCATGTTTGAAATGTAGAACTGTTTCTTTTTGTTTCTTCAACACAGTAGCAGCCAAGATTTGCGACAGTAGTATAGCGTTGCAATGCTATTGGTTAAACTGCCCCTTCCACACATAGAAGTCTTAAAGCAAGAGTATTTATGGTGGTAGGGCATGATGAATGATAAATAACAGCCCATATTTCATACACTGTTTTAAACTTGAATGCTCAGAATGTAAGACAAATCATCTGTGTTTAGCACTGTTTTTGGTTTCTTGGGCATTTGGATCAGATCAGGAGCTTGTGATAAGAAGCAGGTTCTGGCTCTGTAAGAGGAGGAGAGGAGACAACTGTGACCATTGGCTCTTACGCGACCATTGACCTCCTACTCTGACTGTGTATGTACAACAAAACATTGACTGGACAAAATGTATATACTTCCATCCTCTTTGTGTATGATCCTCAGTATTGAAAAGTGCTAAGTATACTCTATTTCTTGCAGAAGTGGCCAGTATCTGAAATGTGAAATACCTGCTTGTCATATGAAACTGTTGAACTGATGAATAAATGATGGTACTTGTATATGTCTACCTATATAAATAGACAGCCATTTCACACCCCCATGTATTTCTATTACAGAACTAGAACAGAAGATCAGGCCAGCAAATAATAATACTGAGGAAGTGAAGAAGTGTATTTGACACGTCACAAAAAATGTTCTGTAGTGCACCTTCTCCCTAAAGCACAGAAGGTATTCTCTCCCCACAACATGGATACTTCCTAGGGAAATATGACCTCAATTTGGCAACTGAATTTTTCTCTGGTTTGTAACAGTGGGCTGCATGTGTCAGAAAAGATGGGTAGGCTGACAGTGTTTTGTATGCAGTTTCTTAAAATTATTATATGCACTATAATATTGCTAGGTTCCTTCAGTTAATGTCTGTTTCTTTCCTGCTTGGGCCTTTTTTTTCTTATTAGGCTTGTTAATACCTGGTATGTCAATGTTTTGCTTTTGCATTTGTGTCTCAATCTTTGTTTTGCTAGAGTAAATTTTTGCTCTTTTACTCTTCTTTTGTAAGGTAAACTATTTCTTGAGATCTTACCAGAAGTTCCACTGTGTACTTTTGAGGGTCTTTTTTTCTCTTCTTCAACCATAATATGTTATGGATAGATGGGAACATTAATAAGCTTGTCATAATTTCATTTGAAATGAAAGTAGAGAGCACGTAGGTTAGATTATCTAGGTAACTTGTTGAGTGAATGTCTATATTCACTTGTACTTTTTATTGATTCTAGTGGGACTGACTGCTTGCTTGCTTTTGAAAAATCTCATAGCCCATAGTGCTGTAGTTTCATTGTTAGAGCTAGCTAGATTAAGTTGATCTGAGTATATTTGTATGAATTGCTTTAGTTTGCAGCATGTATATGAGTAAGATTTCCTTTAGAGATCCTCATTAACTTTTGGAAAGATGCAAATTGTTACGTGCTTAATTCTTTTTGGAAAATGGCTCTTCATAACTTTTACAAATTTAAGATTTGGAATTGAAATTATTACCTCATAATTCTGTATAAGCTAGAGGGGCTCCAAAAGCATTTGATGTTCCAGTCACAGCCTGAGTCTCCCGAGAGAAATTTACTGACATAGCTTTAATTACTAACTTGAAATGAAAGGTATTCTAAATTTTTTGCTCATAGTATTTGTCCTTTTCTTTCAAACATTTTTTATGAGTTAGTGGAAAATTGAGTAGCAGTTTGCATGCACACGTAACTACACATACTAGAAGAATAAATTATATGTAATTATATAGATGACAATATGATAATAAGTAATCGAGTCCGAAGCTGCTCTATATTAGACATTCCCTGTGTTTCTTCCTTCTAAGGAATCTGGCTCAGTTACTTACTTTTAAACACATATTTTATAAAAATCTAGATTCGTAACTCATGTAACTCATGTTCTTTTCCAGGTGCCAAATAGCAAGCATAAAACTGCTCCAGAGCTCTAGTAGAAAGCTATGCCACTTCTTGGTGTTTTACACTCTTCTCTGTTCTTAGCTATCCTTGTTTGAACTCATTTCATATTGATTAACCTAATATGTCACTGTTTCAATCTAAGGCATTATATCTTCATGTAATAAGGGACTATTGATTCTTTTTCCCAGTCTAATGAAACAACACAGATGAAAAAATATTGTCCCTGCTTCACAATACTTAAAATTGTGTTAGAGATGGATTTCAGCAAGCAGCTGACCAAAAGCACTAGGCAAGTAATGAAAACCTACATTAAGAGGAAAAAACCAAACTGTTTTCCAAAAAGACAAGATACACAGAAAATATTTGTACGAAATTGTTTGACTATATGTATTATCAAAGCCAAAAATACCTTTTAGCACATTTTTTTGTCTTACAGATTCTGGTCAGCAGATACTAGTAAAGGTGTCTTATGCGTCAGTGAAATGAAACTAGTGACACATAATAGGAGTGCATAAAAAGTTAATTTTGATTTGAGAACTCAACAATATTCCTTGTATTTCTAAAGTCAAGCAAGAATTGAAAACAAGAATCGACTTTTTTTTTTTGCATTATGCATTTAATATAACCTGAGGAAATTTCCCTTCATTTCAATCTGATTTGGACAAGGTTGGGAAGTTCTTATCTATCTAATTTACCTTTGTACTTTATGAATACAATAGTCTTTTATTATTGTGCATAGCACTGTGTTCATTGCGGACTATAAGGTAACAGTTCAACAGAAGATCAGGCCTTGTATAGATAAAAACAGGAAACATTTTAATTTCCTAGACAATATAGCATGTCAGATTTTCTTTTGAAATCTTTAATCTTTTGTTGGTCAAAAAATTAGTTACCATTATTACCATCATCATCACTATTATATTTTTTACTATATTGACTAAGTATTCACACCTTTTTTTTCTTGTGGAAAGTATGAAACAAATTGAACATTATTGGCCAGTTACCAGAGTTTAATGAAAAGCCAAACCCCTTAATTTTGTGATTAAATTCCAAAGAAATATTCGATATATTTCATATGGCCTAGATATAGGCATAATGTGAGTGGACAAGAATGATTTTTTTTAATCCAGCTGTATAGCTAATTGCAGGCAGTGGTGATTGTGTTTTTCCCCTAGTAAATTGCATACCTAATATACTAATGGTCATCAAATCCTTACAGAGTTTGGAATATCAGTAATTAAAATTATGATATTCCTTATCTTGGGACATTTTTTTCAGGCTTCTAATACATATTTAGTAACCTGTTTCTTTTAGGCCTGTTCTGTTAGATTCTTACACAAGTTTCAACATTTCAGCAAGTAAGCACATCCTCGAAGGACTGTCTATGGCACTTTAGTCACTTTTTAAAAACATTGTATCACACTTATTATGCTCATCAGAAAGTCTAGTTTAACAATTTACAACGACATTTTAAAAAATCTTATCTAAAACTGCTTTCTCCTGTGATAGAAGCAAAATCTTGAGATTTTCAGTTGGATTTGATCAATGTCAGTTTTATAAGATGTAAAAAGCTTGTAAAAAACCATTCTTTATCTGTATCTTTGAGCATCTGAATGTATGTGTAACTCTTACAATCTATGTGTATGTACAATAAATAATTTACTTCAAGAATAAATGACAGCATATCTCGCCTTCCGTACTTGAAAGTACTGGTAAAAAGTGCAGCAGTTACACCAATGAAACTCACATTTAACTCTCCAAGACTGGTCCACTGAAAGATATGGTTTTTTTCCTAGCCTGCCTCTGTCTGGAAATTTAGTCTAGTCTTTAATTCGAAAAGCTGCCTTTATGTATCTTGTTTCTGTACAGAACTTTATAGTATACTTAAGATTTGAGTTCATTACTTAATCTGTGGCCTTTTGGGAATAATGAATCATCATTAAAATCCAAGACTTTCTGGAGCTGTAAAAAGTTTCAAACAGAAACATCTGCTGATCCATGCTACATTTATGTATGAATAACTGTTGGAAGCCAAACTAATATTCTGCAAACTCTCAGGCATAATTTAAAAAAATCCAGGCATGTCTATGAAAACATAACCAAAGCCACTTTTCTGATCTGATCACAAAGAGCAGGATAGAAGAATTTCAGCCCTGATGAGTGAAATTCTGTGAGACTGTGAACTATTAAAAGCTGTATTATAATTCTTTACACTAAGACTGAGGTAGGAATAACATTATGGTTATAAGTGTTGCGTATACGTAGGCATAAATTTCACTTCAGCAATGTACATGAGGCGCATGAGTGACCCCTTCTCCTGAAGTTGAGCAAATATTTAAATATTTTACTAAACTTGGCTGCATTGCTAAGTGTTGTGTGTAGTAAGTGCAGAGCAGATATAAAACAGTACCAACATTTAGATATACTTCAAACTGAGAATTAGGCCTTAAGAACAAACCTCATGCTTCTCTTGTAATACATTTATTAGGTTTGCACTATTAGTTTTATGCAGGTTTCTGGGTGTTGTGAGGGTGTTGTCGTTTTTCACATAACAATATCAGAAAGGGTTGTCTGTTAAAGACCTTAAACACATCAGCCCTAATCTGCAGACACCCAGAATTGTCATTGTGCTCCAGCTGTTTTGTTTCTCTAGCAATGCACAGCAGATACAAAATGCACTTCATTGGTTAGTTAACCAGATTTATAGTTGTTTCACAATGCCAGAATGATGGTAAGTGTTCTGCAATACATTAATACATACTGAGAAGTTTGTTTCCTGTTTTTGAATTTGTTTTATAATTGAGTCCTAAATTTGCTTTACATGACTGCAAATCCAGACAGGACCCTTGCAGTGACTTTAGACCATCAGTGTTTCTGGATTAATTGTACCATTGTTTTTCATTTCTGTATATTTCAGAGACATTTCATCTTGCAATGCAAATGATTTTTGATCATTTAAGTTACTTTGGTTTCTGCTCTGAAAGTCATGTGGGTAGGTCTTAGTAATTTTCAACCATTATTTGTAGCCCTGTTAATAAGCAGGAAAGAGGAGAAAGAAGGTTAGCAATTGGTCTCTGTCCAGCACAAACTGTTGAAATTGATTTGGCTTCAGGCTGAGAGTTAAAAGCAAGCCAATGCATTATAGACGATAGATCTATACCACATTGTGTTAATATACACCAGGGGATTTTTTCCTTCCCTGTTTTGCACTCAGCTTTAACCCCTAGGGTCTGATTCTGATTGTTCTTTAGCATATTCCAGTGTAAACCAGTAATGGCTCCGCTGAATCGATATTGTTCTCAGAGCCATACTGTTTGTGATTGTGACTTGTCAATTAGTATAGATAAGTGGTGTCTTTGCCCTTTTTTAAACTTTGCAGGAGGACATGAAATCCTCTTGGATTTGCACTGATCAGCGGAGAATTCTGCTGTTAGTGGAATGTATTCATTACAGTGGGTGGAATGAAACAGGCTGTTAGAGTCTGCTCTTTTAATAGAAAGTTGCCATTTATTTTTGTATGAAACATTTATTAACTTACGGCTGCTGGTCTTGCTCCAATGAAACTGCTAAAGGTTTTTTAATACGTATTTTAAAAACCAAACAAGGCTATGTTAGTTCTGATAGTTGGATCCTTGTGGTCTTTTATTGTTTTATGATTGGATCTGGTCAAGCATCCTGTCTGACTTGTCTCCAGATATCATTTATGTGTTGCAATTATTTTAAGCTTCTCGAATTCAGACTGAGTAAACACGCTGTGACTGAACCCAGGGAAAATGTCTAGGTTTGATTCAAAGATACAGATTGTCTGTATAGCATTCCCTCCTGAGAGCTAGAATTTAGTCCAATTGCTTGTTTTGTACTCTGTCAGACTTCCACTGTCAAATAAATGTTCAATAAAACCTTTCACAGAGTCTTGCTAAAGTTGAGAATTCTAGTGTACTAGGTGGCCTGCAGCAGCATGAGCAAACAGAGAGAACAAGATATGTCTAACCAACAGTCCCATCCCACTTCAACACAGCTTAGTTACCGCTAAACAAGATATTTTGAGTATTAGAGGCCATATAGTCACTTTAATACAGAGGTTTTGCCCAACTAATATATCTGGTTTGTCATCTCAAGGATCTTGAATGCCTCTGCTGCTCGAGCTACAGATATTTATAACAGGATATGGTTAGACAGTCCCTAAGGACAGTCCAGTCCCCCTTAATTCTTTCTTTACTCTGGACCACGTACTCCTTCCTTCCACTTCCCTCCCTTTGTCTGGGCCTTATCTCTTTTCATCTCCTTGGTAAGCCAAATGAGATCATTCAAATGGCAGAAAGCTAACTCAGAAAACTAAATAAATATGCTAAGGGAGGGAGAGAGAAGGAGAGGGTATATGAGAGAAAAGGATTACTCCTTTTAAAGGGCAGGTATTATTAGATCAGTTCAGCTATTTAATCCTTATTAATACTTATGACCTTAGCTTCAATGTACAAACAGGTTTAAAAAAATAATAATAATAAAATGGCTGTGTGGAGCATTTAAACCTTACTATTTATTTTAAGGATTAGAACAGAAGAAGTTACATATCAGTGAACTATATGAATAGAGATTTCCTTAAATTCACACAGTGCTCTTCCCCCTTTTTGAGATTATATAATCATTTTCCAGAGTTCACAGAGATAGGGTTTTGCCATTAAGCTTCTGATATATGTAGATGGCCATTTGTTCAAGCTGTTGAAGAAGGCTAAAAAGAGTTTCCTCATTCATGAACCTCCATCAACTATCACAGACATTTTTGAGGTGACTTCATTGCCAGAGTGGCCTGACAACCAGTCCTCAACCCAAGTCCTTGTTTTAGCATAATTACGCGTTCAGTGGAACTGCACTTAAAGCAGTGACCAGGGATTATCAGCCTTATGACAGAAGCTCTTAGGAACTGGCGTTCAAGACAGAATAAAGAAAGGAATGATCAGCTTTCTACTGAAGTTTTCGGTCTTGGGTATATACACAGAGTTTATAGATTTGAGGTCTGTCATAGTGCATAGGTTTCATAGATAGTTGGTAATGGAGTTCATAGATAGTTCATAGTTCATAGAATCATAGTTCATAGATTTACATTGACAAACCTTATGGTAAATTCTACAGATAATCTCACAGCCGTATTGCATAATTATACCTATTTCCATAATCATCCCAAGCTTTTATAAACACATTGTATTTCATCCTTATTTGCATTTTAAAAAGTGTGGGGTTTTTTAAAGGAAGCATGGAATCCTTTTACATGATTAGCTAAAATGCATCCTTAAGAGAAACCTTATTGCCATTACTTTGTAAATCCTGGAATTACTGTTATATTTGTTGTAAAGGGCCCTCCTTACTTTAAGAATCTGGCATTAGGACAATGTGTTTTCCATTACAATGACAAGTACGTATAAAACACAAATCCCACTTGAGAGTCTAAGCTGTTTGAAGGGTTTTAGTGTCAGCCAGTCATTTCTAGGAGGCTGGATTAAGAATTGGAAAAGATGTTTTTACTAGAGCACTAAAGCTGGTACATTAATGTATATCTGCATGTCAGGAATGCAAAGTGTATTGAAAGGCCAACCTTTTGTGTTGCATAGGACAACTACATAGATTTCTTCTTACACTGAGACATTGATGTTTACTACTTTCAAAAGACTTTTTTCCTGAGCAAATCCCACTGGATTAATTCCTCTGTTCAAAAAAAGCAATACATCAAAATTATGTTATGCTACACACAAGAAAAAGAAAAGCTGCCTTTAGCTACTTTTTCACATCTATATTTCTGGATGATGGTTTTCTGGACTTGCCTCTCTTCTCACTTGCATGCTCGTGAATCAGGACTATCTCAGAAACCTATGATACTACAGCACACTAAATGCAGTGTAAGAAAAGCTTCAAGCCCTGTGTGTTTATTCATATATGCTGCTGAAAACTTCTAAATACTTAGTTCTTAATGCATAGAACTCCAGTCGCTAGCCATTGACTTTTAAGATTTAGTAGTATTTCTGTAGAACTGATTTAAGACAGATTCTGTCAGTCTGTGCTTTTTAAATTGATCTCTTCACATTTGAAAAAGACATAAAGATCCATATTGTTTTATGTAACTGGACAAAAATATTATTCTTTTGCCCAAACTTGTTCAGAGGTGCTGCAATAATAAGGTCATAAATGTGGATCTGGTGAGGGGGCAACTTTAACTTAACCTGTGATATTGTCCCAAAGCTAAGGGGATTGTGATTACTATTTTTTAGTTTATTAACAAACTTATATTGGAGAACTGAGTTTTGAGTATTTAGAGCGCTAAGTCTTTGTGATCTATAGCAATGAAGCAGATAACAGGCTTTTTCTACCAGTGGCCAAGTAGCAATGATACAGACAAAGGATGAACTTACCCTATAGTCATTTACAGTTTTTACATTTTCAAGGTTATTTTGCAAGCCAAAAAAACCACAAAATACTTTTTAAATAAAAATAACTTGCTCCTTTCTGTAGCATAGTTATTTGTGTCTATAAATTATGCCGAGATGCAAATGGACATTTATCTTGAGAGGTGCTGTTTTTTTGCATCAGAAATATCAATACGATCATCTTTAACACTCACCATTTGATAGAAAGTTTAATATATGTGATTTAATGACACCAGATTTTATGACATGCTTTGTCTTAATATTAAATATTGAATACCCTTAGTTACAGTTGGCTTTTAGGCAAGAGCTGGAGAAATATCCATTTATTGTTTTGTTTTTTCATTTCTAGCTTTATAGACATTGATGTAATGGTAATTAGAAGTCAAGAATAAAGCAAAAGCTGATCAAATTATCCTTCATCTAATGACTTGCTTTCTAATGTTGATGAACAATATGATAGTTTGCTTGAACCACCTTTAAACCTATACTGCTGAGGAAAATTGAAATAACGCTTTTAAATAATGTAAACACTGAATAAAATGTAATTAACCCAATGAAAGCATTATATGATTACCACATTCTCTTGAGTCACTTGTGAGGAAATCCTAATAGTAAAGGAATATGTCAGAGGAAAGAATGTTTCCAGTATCATTTGCTTTAAAAATTATCAAGTGCCATGGGAATATTGATGCGTACATGTAAATTGGACTGCTCAATTACTATGACACAAATGTACTTCCCACATTCTTGCCCCAGGAAACTCAAAACAGACCTATCCCTTATTAAACAAACATACCAAACTATTCTTTGATCACACCTAATGTGTATAAAATGCATGAATATGGAGAGGAATTTTAAATGCCTGGTGAGCTGGACTCAGCAAAATTTTTGCCACACTGTCTTCCTTACAGATGTGATACAAAGATGGGTAGGCTCTTCAGTCAATACTTCTACTGCTTTATTGCTTTCCCACAGCAGTTAAGGAGGACAAAACACCAAATCCCCTGTTCTTCTCTCTTTTCTGTCCTCCTTTGTCAGCCATAAGTCTTAGCTAGGAGTAGCGTCCACTAGGAGTTTAAAGTATATGAGCAAACATGTTTGTGCATTTCCCTGTCAGCAGCTAAATCACAGTGTAGTGTGAACCATAGAATCACAGGATCCCTGAGGAACCTTAGTCCAACCTCCTGCTCAGTGCAGGATCAACACTGAGTTTAGATCAGGTGGGTCTGGGCATGGCTTCATTGAAATCACTGGAGTCGCACTGATTTACACACCAGGCTTTCACTAAGAGGCAAAAGATGCTCTGGTAGGGATATTCCACTTCTGCTCTTTGTTAGCTTTCTTATCTCACTGCAAACCTTGCCTGTGTTTTCACTTTGGTCACCTTTTCTTCATGTCATTCTTAAGCAAGTGACTTACCAAAAACGCCCCCTGAATTTTTAATGCTTTGCCTTTGGGCAGTAAGATTGAACGATCTGACAAAAGTATGCTTTTCACTGCAGCTTTCAGACATCAGAGTTTGCCACTGTCATCCCTTTGTTAGGCCTTTATTAAAAATTAAATAATATTTAATTCTTTATATGTTCTGTTTAGATGTTGCTCAAAGACTTGGCTCTTAAAAATCCTTTCCTATTTATACATGCCTCTACAATCTCCTCTTAACCAACTCGTCTGTCATTTTCTAATTAGCTTTGATAAAGTTTAAATTCTTCTGCAAGGAGCTGATCCTTAGCTGAATGAGTTGTCATATCGTCATGCTGATGAAGATTGGGTAGTTTCTTATCTGCCGCCTTTGTCATTAAAGGTGGACACAGCATTTGTGTCCTAGAAACAGAAAACTCTATTATCGAAACAGCAGGTAAACAGGAGAATTTACAAAGATTTTCCTTTTCAATATCAGGTTAGGGAAAACAGAAGATAGCAGTTCTTGGTTTTATAAAAGACAGTTTTTGATCTTGAGCCACATCTATTATACAGATGCCTGAGGAAGAATGAAAAAAAAGGTTATAAAAAACTACTTTGCTGTTTGCTTTAGAACAAAGAGCTTTCCGTTACTCTTCAGCTAAGAAAGTGCCAAATACAGCAACCACATATGAAAATTAAGTAACACAATCTCTAACTGGATATTGGGTTTGGAGTTGTAGGATTAAATTTGCTAAAGGATTTGGAACAAATCCTTTTGCTAAAGGTTTTTAGAACAAGCAGCATGCTATCTACACACTCAGCAATAGTAGCTACACACACTACAGCAATAGTAGCAGTGTGAATGGAGGAAAATAGTATAGAAAGCAGCAGAGATAATACAAGTATAGACGTCATCTGAGAAAATTTAACTTCATTTATAGTGCTAAATTTATTTGTATTTGGTATTATGTAATAAAATTTCACTGATAGATTCTGCATTTGTGTTGAAAGTTTGAGCATGTAAGACAATTGCAAATAAGAAATTAGAAATATGCTCATGCTTTTATTGTAGCTATGGACAAATGACCTATTCTAGTACTCTTGCAGCTCTGTGCAGTAGTAGAGAGCAGATTTCTCTTGTCCTCAAAACTCATATTCAAGCCGCTGTATGAGTAATTCAGTTTCACATCTATTAATGCTAAATCTCATTAGAAATAAAGCGTAATTGAAGGCTTAAATTTCTTATTTATATATTGATCCAAATTTATATCTGATGCAAGTGCCTTGATTTCAGGGCTTTTAAATCAGTTATGCTTTCTCGCTCAGTGAGAACATTGGCACTGCACCAGAATGCAGGATTTTTTAGAGAGCTTTGCTGTCTTATTGGGTAAAGTGTCTTTTTGTGACTTCCCATTTGGCCAAGACAAGGCTGCTTTTGGTAACCGTCTACTGCATTGACTGTGTAGATTAACTTAACATAGTTCCAAGAAAAAATTTTTTTCCAGTATAATTTTGGTCACTGCTGAGATTTCATGGCATAGTAGGTAATGGTTGGTATTAAATTTCTTAGAAAAGAACTGGTATCAGCCATTTGCTGCTCAGAAACGTGTCTATTAACTGATATTTTCTTGTCTTCTCTGCAACAAGTCTACGTAGAGAAATATATTGCTTATGCAGTTTTGTTTAAGCAGTGCAACAAGTATGCAACAGTTTAGGATAAGAGATAAAGAATAATTTATGTAGCTGAAAGTTTCAGGGAAACTTGCAGGCAACATATGATTAACATGCAGAAATAAAAATAAAGACAGAAGTGATGACTTCTTCCAAATGGTCATTCTTGTTTGAATTAAAACAATGTATTTAAATGTAATAAAGAAACTTTCTATACAGTTTGTGCCCATTTATAAAAACTGCTAAGCATAAATGTGAATTTTACTTTGGATATCTCTAAATGCAAAGGAATTTAATGTTACACCATTGCCATTAGTTTAAAATACGTTTCTCTGGATTTGTTTTTTACAGCTTTACATTGTATCAGACTTATTAAGAAAATTATCACAAATAAAAAAAAGTCTTACTGTCAAAGAAAAAGGTTGAATCTATAGATTATAAAATGAAACTGCAGGAGAAAGTGCAAATATGTAATAGAAATGTTTCCATTTTGTCTAGTAGTGTACTCAAGTTCCCCCTTGATTGCACAGTGCTGGCACAGGGAATAATTTTGAGATAAGTAAGTGCATTTAAGTCAAATGAAATTCTAGAACGCAGTGAAGTTATTGTTGTCATTCAAATGCTTTGCCTACATAATAGCATAGCTATTCTTACTTTACAATATATGGGCCAATTTTGATATAACTACTTACATTTCTGAATGCTCTCTTATTTTTCAGGGGGTGTCTATGTCAGCAGCTACAGGATTCGAAGGTCATTTCATAGTCTAGTAAAAATTATTAATCATGCCAGAGACTAAAATATGATTCACAATTTGATTATTAGATGACTTTTTGTTAAGGATAACCTTTTCAGTCTTATCCACAGTAGTTATCTCCAGTATCCCCTTTTCTTGATGAACACGATTCAGAAAACCTTGTTTCCTGTCTTTGCAAGCTAGAATAAAGTTTAGATCTTAATGCAGGAAAATACTGAATAATTAAAATCCTACTGACCTCAAAATGAATGTGATTGACCACTTCATTTTTAATCTCTGTATGTGGTGTGAAGCACTAAATACTATTGTTAAGGGGGAAAGTACCAGCTTAAAGGCATGTATTAATGTCATGTTTCTCATTCTTTGCCATTTTGTTTCTTTTAAAAATTTTGATGCTTTATGTAATGAAGTAACAGAGCACTGGTTGTCTAGTGTACTGCTGTAGTGCACGTTTTCTGCACTCAGCCATGAATGCTGCTTTCCTTCTGAAATGCTCTAAATTTGCTCATTCAAGGTGTGTACTTTACCAAAGCAGAGTTGAACAAATCTTACAGAGCAATTATAGTATCAGTACAAAGTCATATTCTACCCAGTAAACTTGACTGCCAACCTGGAATACATTAAACAGCATTGGTCAACACTTTGAAATATCTGACAGTTACGGTTATGGAGTTGCTATTAGGATGCTGTGAAAAATACAGTGTCATCCTACATTTTTGAGAGATCTTTATTATGTGGAAGAACACATACTATTTCAAGAAAGAAATACCTTACCAAAATCAGCAATAATAAATATGATTCCATTCTTTAACTTCAAGACAAAGCAGAACAATAACAGTTAAAGATTTTCAGAATTCAGATGACTATATTAAAATATTAAAAGGGCATTTATTAGAAGATGTGTTTCAGGACAGTCTAGGAAACATTCTGTGAATGAGTAAAAATCAGAATGGGACTGAAATTGAACAGGAAATAATAGCAACAGATTATTTCTTTTTTAACCTATTTAGTTGATAGTAGACTGAAATTCTAAAATGATGAAGAGAAGTGGCTGCTGGAGTATAAGAGTTACGATTGCCAATTGCTGGAAGGTTAACTTAAATTTGAGAATAAACCAAATATAATTGGATGCTAAGTACAATGTGGTTTTTTTATCTCTTTAAATATTTTCTTTTACAAGTTGCTTATAGTTCCATTTATTCACACCCACGTAGTGTCACATAGAGATAGTTTTGCTAGGTTGGTAAAAGACAGTTGGCTTAAGCAAATTAGCCCTGCTGAGCAGAACTGTGCTGTTTCTAGCTAACCTGTTTGACATTAGTTCAAGTGTGCCACTGAAACTGGTACCCTTTTGCAATACCCTTTTTTTCTAGAAAAAATGTCTTTATAAAAGACTTTTCAAGAATATATACTCAAAAATCTACTAATGAGAATAGCTCTCTAAAAGAATTACACCATACACAGTGGTCTGAGAATCACAAGATATGGCATATATAAAGCAAAGTTTGTGGAAAACTCTGGATCTCAGCTTGCATTGTCTTTTTTGACATCTATGGTAGACTCATATTTCTAATAGATAGGTTAATCTTTGGTGAGTCAGTGGCTGTAGCCTTTTGACAGCTTATAGAGACCTTGGATAAAATACTGGATGTGTTAAAATCAATGACAACCATCCATGATCCCAGATTTAATCAGCAGGGTCATCTGAGTTACTAATTCTGGCACTCTGAATGCTGTAAGTGCATCAAGATGCATCTGCTTGATGGTGTCACCCTGTCAGCATGTAACAAAGATCTGAAACAGAATGAAACATGGCCAAACCTGTAATCAACCTGGCAAAAGGAAGCAAGTTCCTACTTTGTTTCTTGCAACAATAAGGAAGGCTACAAAAAACCTTATCCAAGAAATTCACTAATTCTAAGCCTGGCCAAATAAACATGGAAGTTTAAATAGTAATGGCTTTTACAATATTGTAATACATTGGTAATATGTGTAAATTAGAATGACATCTCTTTCTTTATTTGCTTCACATTGTGTGTGATAGGAAATATTCAGGTTTTCCAGTCTCATGTATTTTTGCAAATAAGGAATGCAAGTGTACTTTCACGTCAGTATGAATTAGAGGCTGTCCCACTGAAATGTGTGAAAACTAGTGTATATCAAATGGGAATTTGTTTTGAATAACAGAAAGAAAACCTTTCCAAAGAGTCTGTTCACTTGCAGGTGATATGGAGTAGTAGATTATTTTAATTATATTACTTTTTTATAGGCAGTAAAGCACAAGGGAAATTTTGCTACCCGCTCTCTGCAGTTGTTCCTGAGCTTCAGCAACCGATCAATTTTTAATAAACTGATATTGACGAATTTTGCTTTAACAAATATACAGTGACTTGGAAATATTAACTGTAGTGCCACTGTTTAAGCTAAGCACATTAGCGAAACAACAATTTTCTCTTTGGTCCACTTCCCATTCCTATAAGTATATTAGGAATAGTTCTGTGTGGAATTTTGTGATCTCAACTACTTTGGATTCAGATGTTTTGCTTTATTGTTGGGCTTAGTTTGGAATATCACATTTGCCTTTGGGCACCAATTTATTTGCACCTAAGAATATCAAGCAGCTCAGGTCACTTAGTTCTGTGTTGAAAGAGGGACAGACAGTGGCTATGACTATATATATATGTATTTTGGTGTTATATAATGTCTTTTTTCTAAACAGATATGTGGTTGATCTCCCCTTTCCTAAATAGGATAAAAGCTGTGTCACTACAATTCCAAATGTAAAATCATGCATTCTGTTTCAATCTGGGGTAAAT
This sequence comes from Mycteria americana, assembly GCF_035582795.1. Classification (NCBI taxonomy): domain Eukaryota; kingdom Metazoa; phylum Chordata; class Aves; order Ciconiiformes; family Ciconiidae; genus Mycteria; species Mycteria americana. The sequence goes on from NC_134371.1 coordinate 43,639,641, forward strand.
TAATGGGGATCTGGTGCTATACTATCCATGCATTCTTAGTCCTTGACCTTCTTGAAGTTTAGGCAAACTAAGCATATCCAAGGCTGTACTAAAGGGTATGACAAATTAAAATTCCCACTAACAGCTCTGCCTCCACCACTTTTCCCTTGATTATTCTCTCAGAGAATGTAGAACTAGCTAAACTTTTCTACGCAGGCTATTTCTGACAAATATCTTTTCTATGTAAACTCTATTTTTAATACAAGTATCAGTTTACATCCTTGATATTCATGACTGAAAATGAGCAGTAGACAAGAATGTCATTATCAAAAATTAATTTTTCATTGCATATGACCAGATTTATCTCTATTTTACAGTAACTTTAACTAATGGCAATTAGGTAAAAAAAAAAGTATTTCCATAATACTTTGATGATTTAGGAACATATTTCAACTTTGGAGTAGATTTTACTCACTGAAGGTCAGCTGTTCCTGAGTTAATCAGGCAAGTTGCATGCATGAATTTTTGAAAGAAGAAAGTACGCAAGCAAAATCCAGTGTTTGCTTACAATGTTACTTCTAACTTCATCTGCTGCTGATACCTTGCTTTAATTGTGTATAAGCATTGACTTTCTCACTTCTGACCTCAGGTTGTCTTTATTGAGTTTCCTTTTGACTTGTTTGCTTAGTTAACTGTCACTCACTGCTGAAAAGAGAAGTGTTTTCAAAAGCTTCTTTTAATCTTCAAAATAGTTACAACAGTAAATAAGTTATCACATCTACAGGTTAAAAAAAAATACACCAAGTCTTCAAGAGGGGTTACTACTGTCTAAAGCTCCATTAGCTCACAGAAAAGTTGTCGCATTGATAGAGCTAAGACTTCCCATTGACAAAGCTTTCAGGGAGCTTTTAGTGTCCCTTTTAACATCAAGAACAGTGAAATTAAAATCATTTGCTACCACATCTGAACATGCTATTTAGCAAAACAAAGTACATTTTCAGAATAAATTCTTTTTAGGTAAAATGCTTAGAGTTTTTGCTACTAGTATTAATGGCTGCCTAAGGTTCAGAAGAATGAAGAACCAGCATCAGTGAATTAAAATTAATTATAAGCCCAGGTTTTGTTGTGTAAATATTTAGTCTTGTTTCAACATACGTAACTCTTTTTTGGCACTTTCTTTCAATGAGACATAACGGTTGCAAAGTGTTAGAAATGTGTTTTGGTTTCTTATTAGAATAATATTTGCTGAGAAAATTCTGCTAAATATAATTCTATGTCTGTAAGGACAGTTATAGAAATCTTAGAGAAAGTATTGAAAAATGCAGGTTCATCTGACAGGAATTTATGTTCCAACAAGTATAAAGACTCATACTTGAGTGTTTGCTTACTAATTTCACTATACATTGCTGTATTTAACTGATACAATATTCCTGATTGTAACTAAATGTCAGATTTCTGATATCTGCATATATATCAGGTTATTGCTGATAAAAAATACAGTGATTTTTGTCATTACACGTGATTTCCGTCCCCAGTAAAACCACAGCATTTCCTAAACTGTGTAAAGATTATAAACTGCATTTAGATACTGTTTTCTAGTGCAAGTTACTTTCAAGATGGAGAAAGAAATTAGAAGCATCATGTAACAACACTGACTTGTATGGTACGTGCCAACTTTTGATGTAGCAAGCGGTTCAAGGAATAAATATACTGCTTGATGTAGTGCTGACTGGGTGTGTCTCTTCTTTGATCTTTGAATGGCTTTTGCTAGCAACTAGTTGTGCTGAATTTAGAAAGGTAAAACTCCCAGGAGTTCTGTTATGAACACGAATGTAGAATAATTTCTGACTGAAGAGATCCTAAAAGAACAGAATAAAACCCACAGGTTTTTTATTTTGTAAAATCTAGATAGGAAATAGATTTGAAATGGCAATTTTCTAATACAGTCAACTCCAGGACAAAATATATATCCCTATATATTCACATGCATATACCGAGGCATTTTTTATAGCTCAAGGGAGCCTGAATTAATTTTTATCATTCTTTTATATTATACTGGAAAGGAACACACAATATTTACACACCATTTTCTTTAGCCCCTTTGTCACCCCTTTAAAAAAATAAAATAAAAATTATTTTTTTATTTCTGCCTAAGTAGCTAGTGTTATCTAAACCATTTTATAAAACTGTCTTCAGGCAGAAAACCATCAAATGAAATACAAAGACAAAAACTTTTATCTCTTACTGAGTATATCTCCAAGAATAAAGATGACTAAAGCTTAATCAGAAAACGAGTATTTATGTCTTTTTATGCTTATCAGAAGAAAATGCCTACCGTCTTAAAACAAAAATGGCTGAACAACTGATTATGTGGGCTTTCCAAAATGGAAGCACATTTCTGATAGATTAGTTGGGATTCAAGAGGAGCTAGGTATGTAGCTTGTTTAGGTAGTTATGAAGAGCCTAGTAGGTAATTATTCACTATTCTAGATGCCAAACATCTTTTAAAGCCTGCAAATAAAGAATTATTCTTGCAAGTTTTCCCTTGTGCTTGCCCAGAGACCCTTTGATATGGGGAAAAGAAGCCCATCAACAAGAAGTTCGTAGGACAGGTACATTATTCCCATATTTTACTATTCCCTTTATATTTCTATATTTTTTCCAAATATGTCTTGGTTCAGTAGATTTTATTCTGATGTTCACCATGTGACATTTGCACGATCTGAATTTTTTGTTTGATTCAACAAACACTTAGGGTATCTTTTGGGACACACTTGTGTTTTATTAATGCTGAATGGACTTACACATATGCTTGAAGTATTGTACAGCTGAATGGAATCAAGCATATACGTAAAGTTAAATATGTACTTCTGTGAATATGTAAATATGTAAATTTACAAATTCTGTAAATATGTACTTCTTTTGCTAAATTGGGTGTGCATAAATAACACAAATCAATCTATATCACTTTGTTCCAGATTTTCATCTTTCAGTACCTCAGATTCGGGCTAGTTCTTAATTTTCAGGGAAAATTATGTAATTACTATTTTTCAAAGATGTATATGTATGTATATATGTCTTTCAAAGATAAAATGGAACTACTATCTTTCAAATATATTTATCAGTATTTTTCTTTTAAAGCAATACACCTTTTTTCTTTATCTCTTTTCATTAATGAAACATATCATTATATAGACATTGCTATTTTTACACATACAGAATTGCAAGTTGTTTGGTGTGGTTTTTTTTTTTAAGATCCATGTTAATGTTTTCTAGGCATTTTGTGTTTTTATTTCATACTTCATTTACATATATTGTAAAGTCATGAGAAAATATGTTTATGAAGTTTCCAGTGCAATAGAGCTAGAACCTTTAATCCCTACCACGCTGGAATTAATAAATAATATTACAGATATTTTTACATACTGTCCAGTATTAGGCATCTGATTTTGCCAGCTGTATCAGGTGACCAAAACAGCAAGATAGAAAAACAGCGCCAATAGAACAGATTATATCAATTAATTTTAAAAAAATTAAGTAAAACAGCAAACTTGAACTTCTGTTATGAAATTAATTCCTAGTTCAAAATTCTTGTTTCAGAACTTAAAATTAAATTCTTTCACAAATTTATTTTAAAATTTACTTAGACTGCAGAAATAAAAATATTTGAAACAATAAATACATGAAACAATATGTGTGTTTATCATATATAAAGTTACACACAAAATACTCTAGTAAGGCACAAAAATTAGCTAGCTTTTTACTTGTTTATATTTAAAATCTGGATACAGATATTCTCACTAGTGTGGTCCTGTGGTCAGTTCAGCCCATATAAAGTACTGGATGTCTGTGTGTATGTAGGGATGTAAAAGGAGAAAAAAAATTTTGATCACCAGGGTGGAAAAGGACATACAAAAAAATGTGAAGACTAAGTTAAAATCTTCTCAAGTTTTTGGTAGAGAAAGAAAGGAGAAATAAAGTCTAAGGAAAGAGAAGAAAATCATTTAGTATTCTATTAAGATTTCTTAGATATTATTAAATTACCTCTTTCTGGTTTTAGGGGAGCATAAGATTAGAAATGGTTAATGCAGAAATTATACATTTAGTAAAGTAAAATGCAACATACATTGTTTGTTACACAGTAGTGAATCTGTCTACAGAAAAAATGTGTCTTTCCTAGGAGGATGCCAGTACGTTTTTGAGCCTCAGTATCTACAAATGTTTTGAAAAAAGAGGCAGAATGTACCCTGACCAATCAAGACAAGGGACTGGAAGAAAAGTGAATTTTGTAATGAACAGATACAGCGCTATCCAGAGTATATAAATAAACATGTTGAATCCAGGAATGTAGGCATGACAATAGAGATCATTAGAACAGCAATATTCTGGGTGCTGTCTCCTTTTGGTTAAAATTCTCAGACTGAGAGAAATGGCTACAGTCCTTGTGCAATGTCAAGGGAATTATCCTCTGTGAAGGAAAATCTGAGTAATTTAACCAAAGGGAATTATCAGTGCGCAAGCAAGCGAGATATCTTAGCTCCACCTTTTCTCAGTTCTAAATTTCTTCTTGTACAGTACTGGCCAGCTATTACCTCCAGCTGGGATCCATGTTTCTTCAGTCCTCTTTTCAACTTACATGCTTACATCACCCTTCATGTCAAAGGTGGCTGGAGGGGACTGCCTGTGCCTTTCTGTAGTGAATAAAGATCTGATACAATATTATTCTGTGAAGAGATGACTGTGGTAATTCCAGGGATTGCTAGAGTATCTGTTCTACAGATTTCAAAACCTTAAGCAGATTCACGTCAGACAGTAGCTAATTTCAGGGCTGTAGGGGATACACATTTTTGTCTTGTAGCAGTAAGACACCTAGGTATATTGTTGCCTCTGTCTTTAGATGCACTGATTCCAGCATACAGTACGCTATTTCTGGACAGAGCTTTCCTGTTGTCCTCTTTGGAAATGACATTGTATCTAGCCTTGTAATCAAGTTCTTTAGGATGTGCTTTATAGACTTTCCACCATAAGAAATATGACTTACCAGAGTGCTTAATTTTTCAAGATTTCATTTACTAGAGCAGAGTGAATAACACAGAGCTGGGTAAATGCAGAAGACAAAAAAATAAGAGGAACCTCCCCCCAGTATATGTGTTTAATTTTAGTAGCAGTTGCCTATAAATAGTATTTCAGTAACTTGCTTACTTTAATTCATAAAGATGTAGCTTATAGGGAAAATTTGCTCTGGGGTAGTAGGAGAATATGTGGAGATTCATTTTAGTAAATATTGATTCATCTAAAGATAGAATTACAACATAACCTGATTTATAAGAGGAAGTAAACTAAAAATACTAAATGTAAAAGAAAAGTATATTCATACACTTGTCCTTTTCTATCTACTTCAAAACAACAGCTCTATTTATACTGTGGCCTCCCTTTCCCCTATCTGCTTTGGGGCTCCTTTTCTGTTTCCTTTGAAGTTTGTGGAAGTATTCCCATTGGCTAAAATCATTTTTACTATTTAAAGAATATTCTGTACCAAATTAAGGATTTACTTGACTAGATCTCTGCTTAAAATTGCAGAGGAGTCACTTCTGTGAAATGAACACATGTAAAATGCCATGAGATTATTGATCTAGAGAGCTCTGTAGAATTCTGTTTTCCTTCAGTGAAAAATGATAAAACTCTATATATTCTATGTAAATATGTCCATTTCATAATGTCACTACATTCCACAACCAGATTGCAGAAAGTGCAGTGGGACTGTAGCTTTGATTTTAATGCTTATATATACTGCTGACACCAATACTCTTTTGAGTTTTGCTTCCTCTCTGAGAGGTTAAATTCGTATCTTGTGCACACACTGTGATACAGCACTACACTGTCTTTGTTCCACTATTGCACAGACAGAGAAGAAATCTGCAAATGCCTAGTGTCTAACAGTGTGTTTGCCTGATCTAGTGTGTTGGCTCAAATCTGCTGGTTGGTAAACTGGTGGAACAGCTGCATCATTCTAACCTGTCTGTATAGGAAGAAAAGTTTAGAACAGCCTCTGTATCCTATCTGTATTTGGACTGCAAATTAGCACAGTTCTAATCTACACTTACTAGTTTTATAAAGCCTGCCCAAAGATTTTTAAATGAATGAAAGGACTCCTATTAACTGACGTAGGCTTTCACTGAGGACTACTGCAGTGAGAGAGGGATTTTATTTAAAACAAAAGTCAACCAATGATAGTGCAAGCAAAATTTTCTTATTTCAATATGATGCACAGGAATGTCATTAGAGTGCTATACAGTTTTTTTAATTCTACAGCACTGTTGTGGAAGCTGATTTCACCTAGTAGTATAGTAGCAACAGTAATCCTTTGCTATGCCCGTTTCCTGTGTTTTCTTTCACGTGCTTGTCAGCGATCATCCTCACCACTCATCTTGGTACATGGACTGTTACATAAAAATCTATCCAGAAATTTTCATATGTAATTATATTTTCTAACTTCTCACTAACCTTGTCTGCTAAAATATTCCAAGACTGCAGTTAGGCATTATTTGCAGCAGTCTGCTCAGAACTCCTTTTACCACCAAAAGATGAGCAAATCTCATTAATGGCCCTTTCACCATACTCATTCTACAAATAGTAGAGCCCCTTTATAGCATTGTAACAAAATGCAGAACAAAACAGGATCCAAAATCTCACCCATCATCACTGGACATTATTTAAGAATTAGCATTAGATGCCATGATTTTGACAGTCCAGATTTAAAGAGTAATGAGTTAATGTATTATCTGGGGGGGGGGGGGGGGGGGGGGGGGCCTTTGGCTTGGTGTTTGTTGTTTTTTTTTTTTTTTATCATGGCATACTGAAAGGAAGATATTCCTTATTTCTAGCTTCTTGATATAAATTAAAGGAAATATTTCAGGACAGTGGAGAATTTTCATTCTACTACCATTAATATTATTTATATTACTTTTGAACATAGAAGCAACATTAGGATGGAGTACTCTGTTATCTTACACTTGGACTAAAGCCATAACCAGAGGACAGACACACAGAAATTGCATTTGAATGTAAATGAATATTAGAATAAAACTTTTTTTGCCCTTAACCGGCTTACAGTAAGGTGATTATTGTAAGTGAAGTAAATGCTAGCCATAGCTCATTATTTGCATGATCATGCACAGCAGAAGAAACCGTGAAATGTTCTTTAGTTTTCCCTTTTTGGTTCTCCATGTTTGCTTGCACAGATCTAGGAAGAGGAGCAAGTGCTAATAAAAACTCTCCATTTCCTCACTGTGACATCATGACCAACATACATGTTGTTTTGGGAGTGGTAACGTGCTGCTGCTTATAGAGACATTTGCAACAGGAACTTCTGCTGCTCAATTTGAAAAACAGAAACATCTGGAGTGTAACCAAACCTAGTCCTCAGCATTCATATGTATATTAGCATATTTGCTTTTATTTTAGTTTAAAGCACACATCAGCTAGCTTTCTTGTTATACTGTCTTACTTCTTGTTGCCTACAGTGTCTTAACATTCTTTTCTGCATTTGGACATAATTTGACAAACACTAACCTTTTTGATTGGCTTTTTCCTGCATCCCAGTAGGTTCTTAAGATTAGAGCTTACATAGGAGCCTACTGTGTGGAACTTACTCATGGTCATGCTGCAACTTGATATAAAGTACTCCATGTTGTGTACTGTACCCTCTCTAGCATTATACCATACATAATCCTCTGTAAAAAAACAATAGCATGAAGTGCTTGAAATGCCTTCTTCTCCATACATTCATGTTTACACTGCAGATATCTATATTGTGCAGAAATCATGCATATAAAACCTGATCTTGCACTCCCTGAATTCAGTGGGAATCTTATAAGGTTCTCACTGTAAACTGCATTCTCCAGTAGGATATGGTGTAGATAAGGGTCCTAGCTCTTATTGCTGGTATCATATCTAAATTAATTGAGACTAAAATTATTTCAATATGTAATAGTATGGGAACTGTGAATTCTGAATATATTTTCATTAGTCCTATCACTCTACACATTGAAGTTCCTACAGAAATTAATGGACATATCAAGCATAGGGGTGAGGTACGTGACACAGAGATCCCTGAATCTGTGTTCTTGTAAAACACAAAATACAGAAATATTTGTAATACAAACAAAAGTGTGTTTGTACGAGTATAGTTGAATTAACCTAGTGAGATACCTTAGCTAATTAAGACTCTGGTAATGCATTTGTGTGGCTAGTTTGTTTCCAGTTCAATGGAATGATATAGACAGGACTGCTGAATTTCTCATTGAAAGCAAGAAATCTAGACTGATCTTACATCCTAGCTATGCCCTTTGAATGCTTCACCGCTGTTAATTATCTACTAAGAGATAAGGAAGTATTATTATTTCCATTTCAGACATGCGATTAAGTAAGATACAGAAAATAATATCATTCTTGTATGGTCATGTAATTGATCAGTGACAGGACAGAAAATTGAAAATGGGTTTCAAATTTATTATCAAACCATCCTTTCGTATTAAAAATATTTTCATTGTATCAGCTAATCTGAAAAGACTCTGTCCTGAAATGTAGCTTGCCTTTGAAATTACAGACACATCTAATTTGAACTTTTATTAATTACAACAATATGGCTGGAAGGCAGGGAAACACAAATTTTATACGTAATGTGCTGGATAAAAAGGATATGCGAAGAGCCATTAAATTTAGATTAGTTACAAAGATCTGGAAAAGAACTGACTTTCTGAAAGACAAACATACACAACATCAGCTCCTATTAAATCACAGGTCAATGAAAAGCTGACTTAAGTTCTTTTCTTGGTGTTCAGAAAGAACTGTTGTCTATGTATTTACCAGAAGCATGAAAACGGACGTTTTTCTCTCTCAGAAAAGGAAGTAGGGAGTAGTCTATGATCCCATTCCCTCTGTTACACCAATTAACAAATGAATAGCCTTAGCTAGACTCAGGGAGCAGGAAAATAATATAAATTATAGTCTTAGAAACCATGCTTCTCCCTGACTAACACACTAAATATGCACGTGTATAGATTTACCGTACTCTTCATCTACGGATTCTCATTAATGTTGCCCTGAAGATGCAATATCATCTAGTAATCAGAATTCCTGGAAAAAAAATAATAATACCTATGTGAAAATCACATATTTTTAATGCCTATCTAGAATTTTTCTCATTTTTTTCTTTTTAAGATGAGAAAAGGATATCAGCATCATAATTAAATCATATATATACCTTTGAACAATATTCTCATGTTGAAAGTCCCATATAAATCATTGCTCTAGGTTCATGGCTTCTTAATGAGAACAGTTTGAAGGCAGAAAGTGTAGTTTGTACAAATTAGCTTTTGGGAGAAAGACCCTAATTTGGGGTAAAATTCCCTCTTAGTTGTTCACAAGTTTTCATTGGAGTCCTTATGTTTCACTAACAGAGACCCAGTGACAAACAGGGGTTGTTCAGTGTTATGAGAAACATGAAGCATTGTGCTACAGCATCATTATTCTCATCTTTGTGCAAAATCAGTATCTTTTGGCTATTTGGTCTGCATGAAGAGATGTCTGTCAGTATATGTATATTAACTAAAGAAAAAAGATGCCATCTATAAATGACACTTTGAGTTAATTACTACTGTACATAATTTTCAGTTAAGTTTCTCTTTTATTTTCATAGACTTGTATTATGACTATGATTTAATATTAAGACTGGACTATATCTAGTCCAGATGAATCTATACACAAACATATGTATTTTTTCTGAATTTGGTAATGTAAGACCTTATTGTAAGTAAAATTCTGGCTTTAGTTTAAGTTAGTGGAACACTTGTTACTGCTTTCAGTAGGTCTAGAATGTTATTACCTATATTTAAGGTTATAATTATTATATGTACATCCAGTATGGAAGTTTATGAGCACATTTTAATGGCTTTTACAGTAGAGTTAGTGACATTTCTACTATTTTACCGATTAGGAAACAGAGAGAAAGTAACGTGTCAAGGTTGAGCCAGTAGAGACAAAAAATAGTACTAAGTTCCATATCATCAAGTCCTCACTGGCTAGGTCAGTATGCTAAACCTTTCTACACCTTGTTTAACAAAAATGGGGAAAATATTTTGCAAAAATAAATGTCTAAGTCTTGCTCAGCTTGGGTTATTTTGAAACATTCTTTTTTCCAGACATTTAGAAAACAGTAGGTGTGTGATTCCCCAAAAAACTACTTAAAAATCTACAGTTAACAACTAAAGAAATAAGTGATTTATGCCACTAGCATGTTTATAATGGAACTTGGAAATATTTACCCAATTTTTAAAGTACATTTCAATTAAAATAGCACAGTTAAAATGCTTTTAAGATGTAATCATAATGCTTTATTGGGGATGCTTGTGTAAGTAATGATTTCACATTGTTATTCACTAAGGATTTAGTATGATCTTTTTCTTGATAATTGTAAGGTAAGTTTTCATTTTGATTCATGAACGTAATCTCTACTAATACAGAAGTTATTTTTTGAGGAGAAGATATATTCTCTGTTCTTGTTAAAAGCAAAAAAAAAAAAAGGAAATACAAAAATATAATTACAGGTGAAAGAGTGTTTTTAGCCCTTGAGTCAATAAGTCAGGGCACTGAGGTCACTAATAGGCCTTAATTGCCTTGATGAGCCTCACCTGGGCCCCACCCTCTGCCAGGACCTCCATTTAAGTTTCTGTTTGGGTGCTTACTCTTTCCTAGAGCTACAGGGTTGTAGGTATGTTTGTCTTCATCCTTGTCTCTAGCTACTATCTTCTGGGTGGACTTCAGACCCACGTTGCAACCCCAACTCCTGCTACTCCTGACCAGGCTACTTGAACTGCTCCATCCCCTCGCTACGCCCAGCGCTGCTGGTGAGCTGTTGGCAGCTCCCCGTGATACCCGCCCTGCTCAGGCCCCATGGGTTGCCTGCAGATCCTGGCTCTGTCACCTCTTGTGGAGCAGTTCTGCCTTTCCTGCTTCCTGATGTGGTAACTCTTTTCATATACATTTAAAAATATGTGAAATAAAATATTCTGTCATGTTATTAAAGTTTTATCTAGCGTTTTGTTAATGTTAGGACAACCAGAGCAATCAATAAATCAAAAGGATTAAAAATATCATTACTTTGGCAGAGAGACTACTACCTGGAAGATGCAAAGGTTATGAGTGTTTGCAAATGGCTGTGGTTAAAAAGCAGCTTCTGATTTTGTGATTTATGTGATATAGCCATTTGTGTCCAAAATAGCATTTTTAGTTCTGGATGTCTGCATTTTGAAGCAAGGAAATAACAGATTTGAGGTATAACCACTGTAGAAGTTGCTGAGCATTTGCATGTATTGTATTAAAAAAAAAAAAATCTGTTAAGGAGGTGTTATAAAGGAGCAATTTTTTTCAGTCATCTGCTGAATACAAAGGATCAGGGATTATGCAATCTGAGATTCTGAGCCTGGCATAAAATACAGCATCACAGTTGTGTGTTAGGAAAACACTGAGAAGATCCAAGGCAGGATTTTTGATAGCTGGAAAAAAATAACACCATAACAGCAGCAAAAGTCACCTAAACTAGACAATTTTTTCTTTTCCTAAAAGGAATGCAATCTTTAGTGGGTTTTGGTGGTTTGGGTTTTTCTTCCCTCCCCCTTAAAGACATAAGAAATACGGGTTTTAATATCTCACAGACACAGGATGAATGTTAGTACAAGAAAGGAATGCAAGAGAAACTGTTAAAAAGAAAGCTTGACTGCAAGTGTTTTTATTGGTTTTCCCTAATCTTTTCTGTACCATTACTATAAGATTAAAAATGTTTTAACAGTGGTTGTTTCCTTGGTTCTAACCAAGCTAAAATCTTTATATTTGACTTATGAAATCTAACTACTTAATGTTTATGCCAACAGCAGTCACTTTAAGTAAACAAAACTTCATAGAATATTGTAAAAGTTTAACTTCAATATGTTTATAGAAGGAGCTATCACTTGGCATAGTATAAAGGTCTGATCTATATTAATGATGATGCAGAAAGCTCATTTATTGTGCCAGACTTCCTGAATTAATTGCTAATTCCAAGTTCATTCCAGTAAAAATGTATTTTTATTTTTGTTAAACTTCAGATGTCAGAATATAAAATTGATATAAACTTACAAATAGCTGTTGACTCTTTAGTAGATATCTACAGCAGGAGTTAATTAAGTGCTGCTGAGGCTAATTGTTAAATAAATGGTTCTGAAATATGAGATATCATGAGGGTAGCTTACAACTGTTGCTCTGAGCAGCTAATCAAAATTGTTAACTGCTGTACAAAGAGCATGTCTGTGGTTCCTTCTGTTTGTGATTTCCTAAACTATTTGCCTTCATATAAGAAGTTGCACTCAAAATCATGTTTATGGGCAAAGGTAAAAACATATGATATGTGAAGTCAAGAATTTCTTTTTAGTGTAACTGAAATTTTCACAGGGTAAGCATTATTAGTCTGGGTCTCCCTATTACAGAAAGGGAAAGAATACATCTATGCAGGAAAAAAGTTTCAATACTAATGCACTTAAAATTGTTATACATGCATTTTGTAACTTTCTACTCTGTCTCCTAATGTTATGTGTACCCTTGCCCTGCTCCTCTGGGTCTTAAGATCAGCAGTTTCATTCTGGTGTTGGTAGTGGAGGTATTAGAGCAAGCCATCAGTATCTGGAGTCTTTCACTGAGAGGAATATGGTGGTGGTGATTTCTTTTTTTCTCAGTCTTTCTGTATGTATGCTTTTTTATACGTTTGCTAACACACTTTTCTACCTTGCTCTTTCCTTGTCGGTCTGCAGCACCATGTTATATCCAAATTTACTATATATGATGCCTTTTACATATGTCAGATACTATTTTTCCTCTCTTTGTTACCCCTAAAACCATTTTTTTCCAGTTCTGCATTTCTTTAACCACTGATGCAAGTTGTTTCTAGCCATTGGGCCTCCAGTGTCAAGCCTGTCCCTCACAGTCATCCCACGCTGGTATACCTCTACACTTCCTTGAGTATCTCCAGGCCTCAAAGCCTCTGTTATCATACCAGGCCTGTATTTCTTTATACTACATCATAATGTTAGGATTGAAAAAACATGGTGATAACATGCAAAGATAAGTGTAAAATAAATTAGTGGTGGACACCTGCTCAATTAGAAAAATTGCTGTTACAGCTGAACCAAGTGAAACAAAGCTGCAGGTGAGATACAGTTCAGACAAAGCACACCTGAGAAGCCTCTCTTAGAGGAGGCCTTGCAATCTCAGTACAAAGCTTACAAAAAATTCTCAGGCTTGACCCTGGCAGCACTTTCTTGAGTTTCACTGGAGGTACTGGACAATAAGACAAAATCTCACTGGAGTATATTGATCAGATCAACAAAACAACAAAGACTAGGATTTGAGCCATGATTTGATATTATATTTCTAAGTTTAATAGAATGTGTATTCATATAGGTATTATTTTTATGTGGCATGTTTTTATCCATTTAAGGTAACATTTTATTTTTTCAATTACTTCACATATAGCTTTATTGTGCCTGGAGGTATATCAATGGTATTTTGTTATCAGTGATCACTTCTCATTCTTTTAGCTAAAAATACATGTGATAACTTCAGAGGAAAAATACAGCCATATTCAATGTCATATGATTTGATCTGAGCTTCTGGCAAATATGTTTCTGTTTGCAGCCTGCCTTTCTCCACAAGGAGCATTTTGCACCTACTAACTAACTGGAATCTTGAGCAGAGCTCTAGCCTGAAGAAACTACAGGACTGCTTTATAGTATAGTTTATGCCCTGTCACAGTAACAGGTGCCATAGTTTCTGTCAGACAGCCACAGAATTCCCTCCCTCCGTGATTTGCCAAGGTTCCCTTTCACTATGTCCCGATTTTTCTAGCAAATTGTAGACTGAGCACTCGGACTTTAACTTAATATGATAGGACTCTCTGATTTCATGAGGTCATATTGATCCATTCTGCAAAGCTGCCTTCCACCTTCCATATTTTTCTTCTTTTCTTTGTCTTTCTACTTCTCTTCCTGTTCTTCACTATTATGTTTTCTTTGTCCACCTTCTCTGCCCTGTTTTTCAGCCTGAAGCAATGAAAAGAAGTCAGTAATGTGGGGACATCTAATGTGAATTAAAGCTCTTCATTTTGATTTTGAATGCTAGAATACCAGTTTTAAGGTTGCTGCCATGTTCCATTTTAACATCTGTAGAGGAAATAACTGTTTTGGTACATTCTAGGTTGTGTTGTTATAAGTGAACTTGTCATTATTGTTGTGTACGTGCTGTCTTTTCCTCATTGTTTTTGTGGATATAAGAACTGAAGGGCACAAGGCTATGTGCTCCAGGAGTTTCCTGAGAGATGAGACAGCCACAATGAACTGTATTTATTATAAAGCCAGAGCCCTTTTTACCGTTTTTAACCTAAAACAGAAGCAGCATATTTCTGCATAAACAAAGGCGAAAACATTTATGAAAGAGAATAAAGACTTGATTCTTTGGTGGATGAAGAAATGTTTTCCCAGCCTTGTACTATGTTCAGTTTAGATTTTGATTCTAGCTCTGCATACACGAAGATACCTCAATAACATGTTTTCTTCAAGTGATTTTTATTGAACTCGAGTTATGTTAATCTTGCTGTCCCAAGTGATTTTTGGGAGACTTTTTGGAGTTCAATTATTAGGGAGAAGTTGTCTGGAAAGAGTTAAACACTTTTTTTATTTTTTTAATAATCCCCCTTAGCATTCAAGAAACCTGCAGAAAGAATCTAAATTTTAATCCATGTAAAAGTATAAGAATAATCTTACTTGTTTAAACTAAACATTCCCCTAGCCCATTGATCTTTCTCAGGCAGGTGCTAACAATGATGATTTCTGAGTGAAAAATGTAAGAATGGGGATAGGATACACTGATTCTTTCCAAATATGTTCCTGGTCTCTAGAGACTGTGGATAGTAGGTTTTCTTGGTTTTCTTATTTTTATTTTTATGTTAGGTCTGGATGGGTTACACTTCAGTGTTTGCTTGAAAGACTTGAATCCATCTCAGCATCCACAGCCTTCTGGTTTTGTTTTTTTTGGGGGGTGGGGGGGGGGGGAGGAAGGAGAACAACAAATAATCTTTACTATCTTCTCAAAGACCATTTGTAATCTGATATTTTTTAAGAAATCTGTTTTCAGGGTAAAATGTCCTATTTTATTTCATTTTTCATTGCATGGCAATAATTTTGTATTGCTGATCATCCATGTCATTCTTCTTTGTAGCTTCTTCATTTTCATTATTTGTTTTTCACAAGAGAACTGGAGCTGCCACAGCAGGTAGAATGGAAGTGCTCCATGGGTTTATATGATGGCATTATTGCATCTCCTCTTTTGTGCTCTATTTCTTTGTAAACAGTGTCAGTGAATAGTGTTTGGTTTGCTTTTTGACCATTACTGAGATCGCTTTTTTCAGTAGAACCATGTATTCTAAGTCCTGAGTCTCATTTTTGAGTGGTAATGTTCAGGCATCATTGTGTAGATTAAATTGCAGTTATCTTTTTCCTATGTGCCTTACCTTACAAATATTCAATTACATTCAATTTTGACTTCCGCTTTTATCACCACATCACTTGTTATTGTGAAGACCCTAGTGATTTCTACAAGCTTTTGCAAGGTCATTAGGCTACAAATCAAGAAACTGAGCCATGAGCAAAACACATGGATTTGAGCAAATAGTATCATCTCCCCTTGCCTTGAACTTTCCATGTATAAAGTGAGCTAATCATAATTTGCCTTTCTGTATCATCTGCTCTGTATCTCAATGAACTTTCTTCAGTACTGTTGAAGTAGTGGTAACTATCACTTGTCAAAATGCTTGGTATGAACTTGCATGATGCATTCTTGAGCAGAACATCTTCCATCTCTCACTTCAATGCATAAAATCAAGAAACTGCTTGCTTGTTTGTTTGTGTTTTAACTCATAGATGGGTCTACATATTGTGCCTGTTTAAAATAATTAAGATTATAAAATGTTATAACTTGTCCTACCAGCCAGTTGCGGGCTGGATAACTTGTAAATGTTGAGACCCACTGGGATATGAATTTCTTCCCACTTGGCCATTAATTTAATAGTATTTTTATCTCATTTGTATGCAGCATTAATATAAAAATAGCTATGTAAATATAGATATCTTCAAGTATAGCTTTGTCAGATTTTAAATCCTGGAAACCTTTAATAGGAAATACCAGCACAGGTAACTACATAAACCACTTCACATCTGTCCATATTTATAAACACAGTTTTCACTTGCTGCAGTTTATTTACTCTTGGCACATATAAATGAAGTGTGACAGACACCCTGTGGCTTCTATTGATGAGAGGATTAATAAAGCTTGTACTTTCATTATGACATCCTAAGCCATCAAGCATGAATACTTCAACAGTCATTATTGAACATTGACACATATTGCATCGGTAATCAGAAATGACAGAAGACAAGAAGCTGGCAGAAATATGATTTTCAGTGTGCTCTCAAGAATAATTTGTGATTTCATGTGTCCTTAACATATAGCTGTGGACTTTGTACACAGTTTTAGACTCATTTTTAGCTATATCAGTTGTCCTTTAAAGGCATGTTAGAAAAATCTTCTTTGTATACCTGTTTTACCGAGATGAAAGTACTGCCTAGCACCAACATGTTGTTACTGGATAATGCAAACCATCATGGTGTTGGATGCTAGAGCATCTTTTATGGGTTTATTTCGATATGTAGTCTTCATTAAATACCCTTGGCAGGCCTATGTCTTTTCCCACATATTAACAAAGAACAATATGGTAACTTCAGGCAAAGTCCTAAATAACTCCTGGAATGTCCCAACAATCACTGTAGAAAAGAGTTCCCTGATTTCAGCCATGTAGGAAAATGATTTAATGCTGATGTGTCTTGTATGTAGATTCTTGAATCATTTGAATCATTCAGATGACCTCTCTAGGTCATGTGGAGCATACCAAAGCTGTCTAAGTGTTTTGGCATCTAGCCTAGGTACTCTACTTTTTCTTATTTCTGCTACATGGATCAAAGGCTTGGGTAGTATATAAAGGGTTAAAATCCAGTTCTTCCTCTGGAGTGCTAATCATGGTAGTGTCAATAGACCTTTATTGTGGTTTTGGTCATAGACATTAAATCTCTTTGTAGGGAAGATGTTAAACAATTTTTAAATGTGGAAGCTAAGGAATAGAATCCTGAAAACTTCTATTTCTGGTCTACATTGTATTTCTAGTCCACTGCTGTGTTGCTAGGTAGTCTTAGCCAAACCAGTTCCCATCTCTGAGTAGCAAATACATTCTGTTTTGAACAGCCTTCTAAACTAACAGATTTAGAAGCAAATAGGTAAATAAACTAAAAAACAAAATCAAGCTTCAAGGGTCAGCTTCATTAAAAAAAAAAAAAGTCCCATCTCAGTTTAACTCTATGGAACTTTTGCTGCTTTATTCTATGCTTTCTCCTAAAAATTTTAGATAAATGCAGCTTGTTGTAAGAATGTACAAATCTTCACCTTAATGAAGTAGAGAATTTCTTTCTTTTCTTTCAGTGAGTGTTATACCAAGGCTTCCAAGTGACTGTACAGGGTATTTTTTCATATGACTTTTAAGGAAGCCATAGAAAAGCTGAAAAGTTAAACTTTGAATTAATTTATTCCTCTACACAAATCGACATAGTTGTTCTGAGGTACTGACTTTTCATCTTGCAGTTATTCTTCAGTTTGAATTGGTCTGGTTTTGAGCAGCTTCTATTGCCAACCATTTTTTCTTCTAGAACTTACATTTCTTTTTTTTTTTTTTTTGTGATGTGTCTTTTTGCTGTAAAGAAACAGCCACTGGGATAAATAGCTTTTGACTATCTTTGGTTTTGGTGCTCCTGTTCTTGTGTTTTTCCTTTGGTAGAGATTTTTTTTTTCCTGTAATATTAACTTCTACACTTCAGAACAATATCCCTTCCATTTGTCCTGTTTTGTTGACATGGCAAGGTTTTCCATAGAAGCAGGTAATAAAGCAGCCAAAGTCATCTCTCTTTGCTAGGCACACTTTAGAGAAGGAAGCATTGGAAAAACATCACCTACAAATGCCAGTTGCAATTTAACCTGGGTTGAGAGTAGGAAAGAGGATGGGAACCAGAGAAAGTTTACAGCCCTTTTCTGCCCTGTAAAGCTGAAAACAGATTATAAAAACCTGGACATAGGTATACACCTTCAAGAGATGGCTGAAATCAATGGCAATTAAGTGTGTTGCTGAAAGGTTGAGGATGCTAGCTTGGAAGTGTTTGCTGAGGGATGAGCTGCCAAATTATATAGCTGTGTGAAATAGTCTAAGCCCTTTGCTTAGTAGGGTTGTATTTATGCATGTTAAACGTTTTTCTTTCTGAACTGAGGTCTCTTTCCTAAATATAACTACTCTTTGTTTACAAAATAGGTTCTGTCTCTGAGTGTCTAAGGTTTCTGAAACAAATCTGCAAGCACTTAAATTATGAATAAATGTATGTGTCTTGTATGGAGGGAAGTAAGATTCTCCTCCTCAGCAGGGCAGGGGGAAAAACAGGATGAAAAAGCTTGTTGGTCAAAATAAAGACAGGGAGATTGTTACCAATTACCATTGTGGGCAAAAAAGACTCAAGTGGGGGGAAAATTAATTTATTGCCAATTAAAATAGATTTAGGTAGTGAGAAACAAAGACAAACATTAAAACACCTTTCATCCCCTATTTCCCAGGCCTAACTTTACTCCTTCACTCCAGACTCCTCTACCCTGCTGAGCTGCATGGCAGGGGGAGGGGGGATTGTTTTGGGGTATGGTCTGTACTTAGCAGTTTCTCTCTGCTCCTCCTTCCCTCTCTTGCTCTTCCCCTGCTCCAGCAGGAGCTGTCCTGCAGGAGGAAAAAAAATTGCTCTGGAAAAAAAATGCTGCTGTCCTGCAGGAGGAAAAAAAATTGCTCTGGTGTGGGCTCTCCATGGGGTGCAGACTACATAATGAAAATCTGCCCCAGTGTGGGGTTTTCGATGGGCTGCAGTCCTGTCAGGAAAACTCTGCTCTGCTCCATTGTGGGCTCTCCACAGGCTGCTGTTCCTTCCATCTGCTCTGGTGTGGGGTCCTCTATGGCTGCAGTGAATACTTTGGCTGATGTGGGCTCTTCCACAGGCTGCAGGACATACCAGCTCTGGCACCATGGAGCTCCTCCTCCTCCTCTCTCTGACCTTGGTGATCCCTCTCCTGTTTCTCACTCTCTTTCTTCCCTCCTCCTCTCTCTGTACAGTGATATTTTTTCTATTTTTTTAATTTCCTCTCATATATGTTTTCAGAGGCACCACAGACTTGGCTGATGGGCTCACATTTGGCCTGTAGTGGGCCCATTGCAGAGCTGGCTTGAGCCAGCTGTGTCCATCATGGGGCAGCCCCTGACCTCTTCCTGCAAAAGCCAACCCTGCTACCAAAACCTTGCCACATACACACAACACACCTATACAGAAATGTATAAACCTTTTAATAACTGAAGCAAAGTAGACCATCCATAGAAGAACATTAAAGAGTCTGATCCCAAAGATCATTAAAGAGTACTTCATAATCTGGAAGTGTATCCATATAATTATAGGTTGAAGGATATTCCAGTGAGGTTCTATTTCAGCTATCCCTTTGTTAATGTAGATGTTTGGCTATTGAGAACTTTATACATGGAACTGTCTCTTGTGTCTCTCAGCTGGAATGACTTGCTCAATGAAATAGATGCATGTGCAGTCTAATCCTATAAATCTGAGTGCTTTTACAAAAATATAACAGATCACAGCTGAGAAATCATTTTACAATATAACAAATTGCAAATATGAAGCTGTTTATTGGTAACTTAAAGTAAGTTATAGGAACTTCCCTGTTCTCAAACCCTACTTTCCTCCCCTCATCCCTCCCTTGGGGGGACTCTGAAGGAAATTAGTTTATTTCTATTCTTTTGTTAAATTGTGTTGAATATGCCAAAGGGGGACAAACTGAATAAATTTAATAGGAAGTCAGGCTGCAATCCTGAGCAGACTAGTGTTGCAATAAACTGATTTTCTTGTTTCTGACTTAATCAAAGAGGCTGCATAGTCCTTTAGAATAAACATTCAATACCTTGCAGACTCATATTCCTAGTAGTTCTGTGCTCAAATTAAGTTTTAATTTGGTCAGACTGTTCTGTTCTGTCCATTCTTTCTGTTGTCATTGGTCCATGCTAACTACTGTTGAGCAGGAATGGGATCCACCTGACGGACTGGGGCAAAAGCATCTCTGCCAGTATACTTGCTAACCTGGTGAGAAGGACTTTAAAATGAGAAAGTATTGTCCCAGCCTGAAGAGAAATGAAGGCAAGGAGGAGGTGGGCAAGAGATAAAGTGGTGGAGAAGCTCTTTCTATGCCTTCTATGTAAACAGTACAACCGGAGTGCCTCTCGCCTGTTGTTACACAAATGCATACAGCATGGAAAACAAGTAAGAATTAAGTATGTGAGCAGTTGCACATCTGGATCTAGCTCAAGTTCCAAGCCTTGTTTAAATTAATGAATATCACTGATGTGCTAAAAAAAAAAAAATCACTATTTTTTATCAAACTGATAACTCTGTATAGGGGAGTGTTGTCTTTCCCCATTTCTTGAAATTGAGCTGAGAGTAACTGGCCTCAAGGAATCAAACGATTAAAAGTTGGGTTGATTCTTTTTCTTTAATGAGACAAGCTACACAGGAGTTGCTGCTACTAGCAATATCTTAAACGTGTTTAAGTATAAGAAATTCACTTCTATTGTTCTCTTTTTCTCCAGTCTGTGTTTAGTGTTAACATTTATTTTATAGATAAACAAATATTATGACTTACTCTTTCTATCGTATCATTTGTTGCCAAAGAGGATCATTATTTGCCACCTGAATCTAGAATTGGTTCTCAGTTTGTTATTCAAATTCAGTAGTGTGGTGTTTTCCAAAAATGTGTCCATGCACACAATTATAAATGTCGCTATACTGAATTTTCCTTTTAGTCATGTCAAGATGCCTTGTCATCCGTGGCTGATGAAGGTGTTGAGATTTCTCTTTATAATTAGGTCAAGTTCTCCTCTATCTGGTAAGTACATAAGAAGGGGCTTTTGTTCTGTTTGTACAAAGTTCTCCTAGTTACTTGCAACAGAGTGAAGCTCCTTGCCCTGTAAGAATTTAAGCATTTCTAGATTCATTCCTTTAAGTTCAGTGGAATTCAGATGTAGAGCTGTAATGAATGGCATATCTAGAAGATATCCTTTTCCGCACGGTATGTAGCCAATTCAAAATGTCCATAATACTTACTGTTACATTTTCATGGTTTGGATCAAGACAAACAGGCTCCAGAGAAATTATACTTCCTCCTTCTAAATATAAGCATGTTTAAATTAGATTAAGGAAAATAAATCTCTACCTGGATTTTTAAGTTGATGTATCACACAACATCTCAATTTATTCTAGTGACAGAAAATTAAGATGAAAAGGGGAGTTGATATTTATGAATGCTAACAAATGGAAACCTGTTTAGTCAGTGAAATAGCATGGGCTTCACCCTGTCACCTTTATTACCTGGGATTTTTTAACACAACGACTTGTAGATAGGAAAAAAAAAAAAACCAACCACCACACAAACCTCCAAACCCTCATAGTATTCAAAATGGTCAATAGTTGTTTGCCATTGATGTCAGTGGGAAGTGAAGTAAAGCACAGATAATCAGAAAGAGTCAGTCAGATGAAAGGTCTGTGTAGGTTTCACAGGTGTTTTGTGGGGGGAGGGAGTACTGGTTTTGCAGCAGGTTTGATTCTTGTAAGTACTAGACAGACTGGGATTGTTTAGTCTGGAGAAGTGGAGGCTGAGGGGAGACCTTATCGTGCTCTACAACTACCTGAAAGGAGGTTGTAGTGTGGTGGGTGATGGTCTCTTCTCCCAAGTAACAAGTGATAGGACAAGAGGAAATGGCCTCAAGTTGTGCCAGGGGAGGTTTAGGTTGGATATTAGGAAAAATTTCTATACTGAAAGCGTGGTCAAGCACTGGAACAGGCTGCCCAGAGAGGTGGTAGAGTTGCCATCCCTGGAGGAGTTAAAAAAAGTGTAGATGTGGCACTTTGGGACATGGTTTAGTAGGCATGGAGGTGTTGGGTTGATGGTTGGACTAGATGATCCTAGAGGTCTTTTCCAACCTTAATGATTCTATGATTTGACTTGATTCAATTTATCACTGGGCTGTGGAATATGGTTTGTGATGTAACCTTTGCTAAGAGAGATGCAAGTCATAGATGGGAGCTTGCTGAAAAAAATTAAACGCTGTTTAAGCAATTTCTCATCTGCAAGCAATGAAGCAGAGAAACAATGAAAAGTGGTGTCTGGGACACATGTGAAGTCAATCAGGCTAAATGTAATTTGAATGGTGTTATTGAAAAGGTGAGCCAGAAAATGCATAGTTACTTTTTTGAAAGGTAAATGAGACTCACGTGGTGATGGGAGAAGGTAAATATGAAGTCTGTATGTCTGAAATGAAAAAAAATTTGCCTTGCAGTAAATACTCTTCAACACTTTTGTAGGAACAAAGTCCTTGTTCAACATTCTTTCGTGACATTTCAGAACTTAAGGTTTGTAAATATAAGATTTTTCTCTAGTACTGTACTGTGGAAAGGTTGGTTTGTTTTGATTAAACTTCTGTTTCAGCAGAAACTACTTCCTAGCATGATCTTGAAACGCAGCTTCATTCTAAGCTACTGGAGAGTTGACCTTGTTTCCTAGGATCCTTTTTATAAGCTTGATTATTTATAAAATAGAAGTAGGTAGAATCTGAAAATTGAAGCTAGCTAGCAGAAGGGTCTCTTAAAAGGAAAAGAAATTTTGACTTTCTTTATGAAGTTAAGAAGGTATATATTACTACTTCCTATTTCTTTTTACACTAGAGCCAAAGCTTTCAGCTAGTAGAAAAATATCAAGTAAATATCAACCATACCATTATTTTCAGAAACAAGAGATTCTAATGAAACAAAATTTGGCACATCTACATATAATAGGAGCCCTTCCAGAGTTTCCTAGTTGTCTTAGAATTCCAAGTTTAGCACCATCACTCATTATTAATTGGTCCCATTCTCTCAGAAATAATGAATGACTGTATGGAGCCTTCCAGGCAGCTCAGTGGTAGAGTCCAAATCTGAATGGTTAAGTGGTGTTTTTTTTAAATAGTGGCTAAATATTGAAAACAATGCTAAGATTTTTAGACAGTATTACAACAGAAAAATTATTTAACTCTTTATCTAGAGCTAGTACTGGGCTTTGTATTTTATCTTGGTATTTGGACAGATATAATCTACTAGGTGATTGCAAATGTAAAACTGAGCAGCCTTAATTAGACTACAAGATCAGAATGTTGTTATATAGTCCTGTCACTAGGTCCATAAAATACATTTTCCGAAAGATTTAAACCATACCAAAAAAAAAATGGATGAGAGAATTTTGGGCACTGATGGATAGTAAAAATGAAATAATTCTGTCTTAATGAGTGTTAATTACAAATAATAACAGTACTATTGGTAACAAATTGGACACTAGTCGAGATATTGACCTTTGTAACATCCAGTATAACTTTCCTGATAACTGACTGACTGTGAATAACTGGTGCGCTCAGCAGTTGGTCTGAGGATGACTTTTGAGAATGTTAGTTCTTGAGGGAAGGTAGTTCTTGAGATTTTTAACAACTTGAGTTAAGAACCTTCTCTAATCAATTCATTTTATTTTTAAATGAGTTACATGGTCATGTAATGTTGATGGCAATAAAATAATCATTCACACTTTTCTATTCTGGATATTTAATCAAGTATAAAACAATTCTATATAGGGAAGTTGGTTGTATCAAGTCTTCTTTCAGTTATACAAATAGGAATGGGCTTTGGTTTCTCTAGCTTCTGACAGCATGTGGCTCAGGAACTAATGTCCTCTATCAGGTATTGTATCTTCATCATTGGGCTTAATAGCTATAGGTGGAAATTTGTTTTGCCCTTTCTGTGTTTGCACATGAATATCCAGTCAAAATGAGTTGCAGAGATAAATTGTGCATGAAGTACATTTTTTTTCCCTTGTTTTAAATTTGCTGCAAGAAAAGGTGGTCTTTCTCCAAGCTAAAGAGAGATGGTTTAGATCTGTAGAGACTGTTCTGTGCCTCTAATCATTTAAATTTGTATTTTTTCTGGGTTTGACTTTGTGCAGTCAGTCTCCCACAGCCACAATGTATTAAAGGTACAAATTTGCAGAATAGCATAATATAGCATGTTCATAAGTCTTTAGCTGTTTGCTTATTCTCATGATTGTTTATTGAGTATCTTCTGCTGGGTTCTGTCAGACAAGCACTGAACTTGACAAATGAGGAGTTCTCATGGAGATCAGATAGGTTATTCCAGCATTCAAAACTGAATTAAGACCAAAATTCATATGAAAGGATAATACAGAGTGCCATCAGATGCAGTTGTGTCTATCTCATTCTTCTTAATTAAGTCTGAATCAACTGAAAACAGGCAGATTTGTTTGCTCTTACTCTGGCTAACCTCTTACTGAAGGCAGTGGAATAAATGCTCAGTTGATGTAAATCGCTGCCATTCTTGTTTAAGTTCATTGAAATCACCTAGAATTCATGTCAGTAATTTTGCCTTGTCTGCCTGAGTTGGGACTGCAAAAATCCAGCAATAGATAAAGTCATATTACAGCTTACATATTTTTGTTCTCTTTTGGCATGTTGTTTGGGCAATAATGTTTCTATTACCAAGTTTTCCTGATTTGGGGAGGCCTGTCATGCATTTATGTGGTTTACAACATTCTGATGTAGTTTTTCTTTCTTTCTTGATTTTTGTAGATCATGCATATCAATTAATTACACTGTTTAAGGTAAGCTAATAAGTTGCTTGGTGAATGGGCTTTGCATGTGTGTGTATACATCTGCATGTCTATAAAGTATGTAAGAAAAACTGTACAATCTCTTCCTCGTAGATCCTTGCCCATCTCCCTTGCTGTTCAGATCCTGCTATTGCAGCATTCCTACTATACGTTCTTTGCAGGTTTAAATTTGTCATTCCTCAAATACAAATAACTTTCTATTGAGGTTTGAATTATTAAATAAATAGTATTTATAATAATTTGAGCACAACTCTTAAGGAGATTTTCAAACGTTTCTAAGCATTATGTAATAAATTCTTAGAGCTCCATATGTAGGAAGGTATTTTTTTGTTTTTCTAATAAGTTTTCATATTTCAGTCATGCAGGGTGTGTACAAATTCACAGGTAAAATTGGACACCTTGAGTTCTGATTTCTCACTACTTATGAGACAGACACAATCATTACATACTTTCTGTCAGAAAACAGAGATGTCATCTATGGACATAAAAGTTTGTCCCTGTATCTTTTCTTTGAATAAATATGAAAGCATAGAGAAATGATAATACAGTCTAAGGAAAGATTCTTATACGAAAAATGCACATTAAACTGTAATCACATCCACCATTCCAAAAGACTTCTTACAAGGCTGTTCAAAACTATTTGCAAGATTTATTAAGTTGGAGGTACATTGCTGAATATAATTCATCATATTTCATGTGTCTGCAATTATTAATGGTTGACTGTTGAACCTTTACAATAGACTAAATAGGAAAGGCATTTTGGTTGGGCACTTTCTTTCTGATAAAGGCTTAACAAAATGTTTCAATGAAGCATAAAAGCCCATACAACCCCATCTGTAAGCATATGTATGCCTGTGGTTTGTATTTCTAAGGATAAACCATGTTACCATGATAATGTGCTTTCTTGCCAAAATTCCAGGTATTAATGTGCGTACTTTGCATTTGCTTCATGAAGTGAGGAACTAGGGAGAGCTTGCGGGGAGGGCAATAAGAGTTCTAAGCTTTCAACAGGGCAGTTCAAATGGTGCAACTAAACATTAACTAGTATTTGTTGATAGTTGCATCTGGTCCCATCCCAGTTAAACACCTTCGAAACAGTGAAAAGCATATGGTCTAAACCATAGCTAACTTCTTTTTGCCATCTGTATATTGAGGAGTCTTGTGTATTCTTGTGCTAAATTTCTTTTGATTAGGAATTCGAAGATGGCCTTTGGTCACAATCCTGAAAGAAATTGTGTCTGAAGGCAAATTCTTCTCAATTGAAGATTCTGATCAGCAACCTGTCAATATTAATTCTTTAGTTATGGAGAATATTTTTCCCCAGATATGACAGAAATCACTTTACAGAACAAATGCAAGCTTTCTCCATTAATGAAATTCATTGATATGTTGTGATCCGTCTTCACTGCCACCATATATAAATACTATCTGCTAGAGCAGTGCTAAGTAATTATCTATGGAGACAAGACCTGAGTAGTGTAAAATAAGGTGAAAACCTACGTGAAGTCAAATTGGGATATAAGGATCATGCCAGGAGCAACAATGTAAATGATCAGACAAAATGCATCTGGTAGATGGGATGAATAATGAGTGGGAACAAGTAAAATGGAAGGCAACAGACAAAAAGCATTAGATAGTTGCTCAGCTGACCATTATAATCATAGAATCATTTAGGTTGGAAAAGACCTTTAAGATCATGGAATCCAACTGTGAACCTTACACGGCCGTGTCCACTGCTAAACCATGTCCCTAAGCACCATGTCTACACATCTTTTAAATACCTCCAGGGATGGTGACTCAACCATTTCCCTGGGCAGCCTGTTCCAATGCTTGACAACCCTTTTGGTGAAGAAATTCTTCCTAATATCCAATCTAAGTCTTCCCGGTACAACTTGAGGCCACTTCCTCTTGTCCTATTCCTTGTTACTGGGGAGAAGAGACTGACCCCCACCTCTCTACAACCTCTTTTCAGGTAGTTGTAGAGAGCAATAAGGTCTCCCCTCAGCCTCTACTTCTCCAGACTAAACAACCGTTCCTCATCAGACTTGTGCTCTAGACCCTTCACCTGCTTCGTTGCCCTTCTCTGGACATGCTCTAGCACCTCAATGTCTCTCTTGTAGTGAGGGGCCCAAAACTGAACACAGTATTCCAGGTGCAGCCTCACCAGTGCCGAGTACAGGGGGACCATCACTTCCCTAGTCCTGCTGGCCACGCTATTTTTGATACAAGCCAGGATGCTATTGGCTTTCTTGGCCACCTGGGCATGCTGCTGGCTCATATTCAGGTGGCTGTCAACCAACAGCCCCAGGGCCTTTTCTGCCGGGCAGCTTTCCAGCCACTCTTTCCCAAGCCTGTAGCATTGCATGGGGTTGTTGTGACCCAAGTGCAGGACCTTGCACTTGGCCTTGTTAAACCTCATACAATTGGCCTTGGCCCATGGATCCAGCCTGTCCAGGTCCCTCTGTAGAGCCTTCCTCCCCTCAAGCAGATCAACACTCCCGCACAACTTGGTGTCATCTGCAAACTTACTGAGAATGCACTCGATCCCTTCATCCAGATCATTGATAAAGATATTGGACAGAACCGGCCCCAATACTGAGCCCTGGGGAAACACCACTTGTGACCGGCTGCCAACTGGAGTAAACTCCATTCACCACCACTCTTTGGGCCCGGCCATCCAGCCAGTTTTTGACCCAGAGAAGAGCATGCCCATCCAAGCCACGAGCAGCCAGTTTTTCCAGGGGAATGCTGGGGGGAAAACATGTCAAAGGCTTTACTGAAGTCTAGATAGACAACATCCACAGCCTTTCCCTCATCCACTAGGCGGGTCACCTTGTCGTAGAAGGAGATCAGGTTGGTCATGCAGGACCTGCCTTTCATAAACCCATGCTGACTGGGCCTGATCACCTGGTTGTCCTGTACGTGCCGTGTGATGGCACTCTGGATGATCTGCTCCATCAGCTTCCCCAGCACCAAGGTCAGGCTGACAGGCCTGTAGTTCCCCGGATCCTCCTTCTGGCCCTTGTAAGATGGTGTCATGTTTGGTAACCTCCAGTCAACTGGGACCTCCCTGGTTAGCCAGGACTGCTGATAAATGATGGAAAGTGGCTTGGTGAGCACTTCTGTCAGCTCCCTCAGTACCCTTGGTTGGATTCCATCTGGCCCCATAGACTTGTGAGTGTCTAAGTGGTGTAGCAGTTTGATAACCATTTGCCCTTGGATTATGGGGGCTTCGTTCTGCTCCCCATCCCTGTCTTCCAGCTCTGGGTACCAGGAGCTCTGTCTTCCGGCAGCTGGGTACCAGGAGAACAAGTGGTCTGACTATTAAAGACTGAGGCAAAGAAGGCATTAAGTACCTCAGCCTTTTCTTCATTCTTTGTCACTGTTTCCCCCTGCATCCAATAAAGGATGGAGATTCTCCTTAGCCCTCCTTTTGTTGCTAATGTATTTATAGAAACATTTTTTTTATTGTCTTTTATGGCAGTAGCCAGGTTAAGTTCTAGTTGGTCTTTGACCCTTCTAATTTTCTTCCTGCATAACCTCACAACATCCTTGTAATCCTCCTGAGTGGCCTGCCATTTCTTCAAAAGGTCATAAACTCTCCTTTTTTTCCTGAGTTCCTGCTGGCTCGTCTTTCAGCACACAGGGACAGCCTGCTCCTGTGCCTTTAAGACTTCCTTCTTGAAGAATGTCCAGCCTTCCCGGACTCCTTTGCTCTTCAGGACTGCCTCCCCAGGGTTTTCATGACAACTGGTTGACAGAGGTGCACAAAATCAAATTAGGCAAGTGATGAAACCCGAAATAAGATTTATTCTAATCACCAGTGTTTTGGTATTCTGATGAACATTAGTAAACCACAGGTTCAGGATGCCAACTGAAATCAATACTACACAACTGACTTGAGAATTCCGAAGCTTTGGAACGATGACCCATGATGTGCAATCACTCACCTAATAAGGCGAGAGCTCTCGGCCCCGGGGAGTTACCTTAGGCAGCGTCCCGACCCAAGGGGAGAGTCCCCGACTGCAGACCCACTGCTCCGAGGACCAACTCCATTTGCCCTCCGGCGGGACTCCGTTGACACGCCGGTCAAACCTGACCTGTGGCCATGCATGGCTATGCCAGTTCCCTGTTGGCTGAGGGCTCCATCTACCGGCGGCTGTGTACGTGACAACAGTCACGGTAAGGGCGCGAAAAGCATCAGCGGTCGCCATGTTAAAGCCCCGGTCTCTATCGGGGGGGTGCCCCTGGCACACCAGTTTCCTGAACAGGGCAAAGTCTGCCCTGCGGTAGTCCGCGGCAGCAATTCTGCTGACCCCCCTCCTTACTTCTCCAAGAATCAAAAACTCTATCGTTCTGTGATTGCTAATGTTGAACAGGATTTTTTTGGCATACCGTATGTTACCTGTGCAAATAGATTGACATAATATTTATCAGTTTCATCCTCTACGTGTGCATTTACAGTACTCCTTTTTGCCCATTTTACTTTCAAGGGATTTAATTTAAATATAAAAATCAGTGCACAACAGGAAAAATCAAGATAGGTTTCATCTGTCTTCCTCTATAAAAGTCCTTCAAAACTGTATATTTGGTGTATTTTCCATCCTGTATTTGTTCAGCTCTAGTTCAAGTATAGAGTGCCAAAACAAGTGTAATCTCCTTTGTTTTATGTTTCTGCAGATGCCAGAGAGCAAAATGTGCGAAATTTTAAAATTTGGTATCCTGAATCTCTGCTTTACCTTATGGGTTCAATATAAAAATTTTAGTTGTTATTTAGATAGTGCTGGTTTAAAGAATGTGAGAGAGAAGGATTCTGGTGTATCTTGTTGACACAGTCGACAGGAAATGCTGCTATCCTGTCTCCCTAGAGTTTATAAGCAGCGTGAATGGGGGGGTGTTGGGAGACAGCTCAATTGGGGCATCAGTAGGAGACGGAGCTTAACTTTTCTCTCTCTCTTTCTCTCTTTTCCTTTTGGGTGATCTCTGAGTCATCTTGGTTTTGGGGCTGGGTTTCACAAAATACCTGCTTTGTCTCAGAGGTTGCAGGAAGGGTCTACTTAGTCTGTTTTTACTATAGAAGTTAACATCTTGCTAGGACTTGATGAAGGAGGAGTGACTGGGTAGCACATACAGTCATACAGAAGAAGATAGTGTGCAGAGTACGGTAGGTGGGGTCATTTTGCAGAGTATTGTATTTTCTGTGCCCCAAAGGATTAAAGGACTGGATTCAGAGCAGGCAGGTGAAACATGATGCATATGTCGAAGCAGCTGCAGTCATACCAAAGTCACAGATCAGTGAGGATGAATATCCTCAACAGAGAAATTTAATGGAGCATGATTTGCTCTGGGACAAGAACAAAACTCTGTCTCTGTGGATCAGGGCTTCTCCTCCATCACACAGTCCAAATGAAACATTGAAGAGGCAGGCTTCCCATCTTCCAGAGTTGTGCACAGTACATGTCAGCTGGACACAGGAATTGTGTATAGAGGTATAGATCGTAAAATAATGACGACAGTCCAATGCTTACTTGTTATTGTCCCACTTCAGTTCCTGTATCATTATTTGCTAGTCCATTGGTAGTTACTTTAACTTCCTTGTAGTGTGAAATGGGACTCAAATCTGAGTGTTGTCTTATTTTCTTTATCTTTGCCTTCAAAAAAGGGAGGCAGAAATTGCTGTCTCAAATACAAATTGGCCATGGTGATAGTGTCAAAACAAAGTGGAAGATGGTGGTTCAAGCAGAAAAAAGATGATGCAGAGGATGACTACATGCAGGAAAAAAGTATAGCGTTGTTCGTGGTTTTTTTTTTTTTTTTACTGTATCTTCTCCAGTGTAGTAGCTGCTGAATATTCTGACAATGCTGTTGCTCAGCTCTAAGATGTTGAAACTGTATTGCAGGAATGTGCATACATTTACTGCAAGATACGTGATATCAAGTGTCCTTTCACCCATTGTGTCATGAAAGAAGCTCTGGCCCTCATTAAAATGTTTTACTCCTACTCCCTAGATGTGGCATATTCAGGAACTGCATTCTGGATACAGTTAAAACAACCTGCTGTATGCGACAGGATTGCAAACTCTGGTAACTGACCCCAGCCCCTCTATGTTGTCATTCATCCCTAAGGCTTTCTTCTGAAGAGCCTGCTATTATCCGTTAGAAGTAGTGAGAACAGTCACCTTGAAATCACCTGTTTGTGTCACCAAGTCTCCAGAAACAAAATTCAAAATGCTTTGGGAAGGGTAATGGCGTAGGAGAGTTTATGGAATACTATTCCAGAAGTCGTCACTGCAATTTGCACAGGGCCCCATGAGTGTACTTTATATCCTTGTTTTGTCTAGATCTTGCCTTTCTGATACTTATGAGCAGCCTGAATGCTTAAAGGGAGGAAAACATCAAATTAAAACAGATTATCTATATTTGTGGGTGCTTGCCTTGCACACTGACACAAGGGAGAGAGAAGAAAAAGAATGTGTTCTCTATTGGTGCATGCTGTTATTGTAGAGAATAAATTACACTGAAAGATTTTAACATGGGATAAGCAAAGGTGTTTCATCATCATAGAGTCTGTTTTTTTAAGATCTTGCCTGTTCCTATCTGCATCATATATTAAATGTAGAATTCCAGAAGTAGGTGCAGACTCAGATTTTTTTCTTATATTTGTGATACATTTTTCTAAAAATATAATAGTTTGAAATTGAAACAAGGGAAATGCAATGAAAATTGGAAGCTAATGTGTATATGTTTATAGCATACAGAAGTCAGGTGTCTTTAAACAGAGCAAATCTATTTACCATTGTGGGTATTTTATTCACCAAAACAGTTTAGTAGACTTATAACAGTGATAATTGATCTTGTTTGCTGGACAAAATATCACTGGCAATGATTGGGGTTAAGAGTGGGATTAATTAACAGTATTCAGAGGCTGCTTATTTAATAAGTTTTAGGAAGTAAACTTAGGTAGGCTTCTGAGCTCAGTCAAAGCTTTGTTGGGATTGCTCTTTTTGTTGTTTATGAAGGACCGACATGTCCAATCACTTGATCTTTTAGCAATTGCAACTTTTGAAACAGTACTTTAGCCCAGCTGTGATGGAGTTTGTGTAGGAGAGTTGTGTGTGAAATAAGTCATTATGACTTACAGTAATGTACTTCACTTCCATACCTTGACTAGTCTGGCCAGGTACAAGAGCTCTGTTTTTGAAAGAATATCTCTTTCGGATAGAATAGACTAACCGATGTAAGCTTATTGCTGAGCCAGAGTTTGATAGTGCGTTGTAGGGGGAGAAAGAGAAGTTGGGGAGTGAGCAGGGGTGGGAATCAAAGTACTGTTTTACTGTGGTATGGCTGATGGTAACTACTGAAGGGATCAAAGAATTAGAAGGTCTCAGCCAGCTCTTGACATTGTGTTTTTTGTCTTCTGTGTTGTTTCTGTGATATTCTTATCAAATGATTTGGGTGGAAATAGACCTCAGTTCAGAGTATCACTAGAGCTTTCAAGCTGCTTGTTTCATAAACAGCCCTCATGATACTGCTGAACTAACTTCCTTTTGTTCCAAAATATAGTTAGAAATAGAAAGAATCAGCAATAAATCATGTGTATTATAGACAGTGCAGGTAGCTAAAGCTTTAGTTTATGCTTTGGGGAAAAAGTTTGCGAGGTGGCAATTTCCACAGTTAACCTTGGAAGATTTACCTTTAGCTTACTTCTTGAAATCAAATGCGCAGAGAAAAACCTGAGTTGCCAGTTGTACATTCAACATGTACGTTCTACATTAGAGCCATTAAATACTCTATTTATAATTATTTCATGCCAAAAAACA
The DNA here is from genome assembly GCF_035582795.1 of Mycteria americana. Classification (NCBI taxonomy): domain Eukaryota; kingdom Metazoa; phylum Chordata; class Aves; order Ciconiiformes; family Ciconiidae; genus Mycteria; species Mycteria americana. The sequence continues at coordinate 43,672,409 of NC_134371.1, forward strand.
TTTTAACTATAGCCTATGACATTTGTGGCTCACTTCTGTTTTTCTAAAACCTTCTTTATTCTGCTGCTGTCTGTGCCTGTGTATCCTTTAGCCTTCACTCCTTTGTCAAGTTTCAAATTTTTGAAGCACAAATCTGATATCTGAGTTAGATCTGTTGTCCCCTAGCATAGTTCTGTTTTGAATATAGGCTAGGTGTATGATGATAACAACAGTTATCAAGATTTGATAAATGTTTTTGTTGTGATGCATCAAAGGTTTTGACACACACTCATTAAACAATCCTGAGAATAACCTTTAGGCTTGGATGACTGAACTTGGTTTTATGCTACTGCAATACCATCCTACCAGGATGATCTTATGCATTATCATGTGTTCTCTGTCTCTCTAGTTTCTCTTTAGTTTTGATCGTTATAGTCTTTGGTTTTGTATTTTAGCAGTGCTCAAGGTTTCAGTTGAACATTTAAGTATGTAGCAGGAGCTGAGGTCATAAAAGTCTGCAGAACAAATGCTCTGTTAACTAATCTCTAATTTGAGAAGTACCTTCTCAGTTAATGGCAAGGAAAATAAGTTTGAATGGTGCTGTCTCATTTCACCAGAAGTCTGAATGGTCCCTTTTCTCTGCAGCTTTACATTAAGTAAGTGACAGAAGTACTATTGCCAGCCCTGAACTAGTAATACAGTGCTGCAACAGCTCTTTGCAAGCCTTAATGAAGCTCAGGCATGTTCACAACGGTACAGCTGAAGTCCCAAGACTGCATTTACAGTAGTTATGCAATACACATTGTTAAAGAGGAAGATTTTGCCTCAGTTCATTGATAATCCTTTTGTTGCAAGGGGACTGCATTGCAGTAGGACCTTCTTGCTGGCAATGGAGGAAATTCACTATTTCCAAACAGGCTCTGTGGACATGTTTTGTACAATCCATGGGGTATTTAAAAACAAACTTTACCATAACGAGGTGATGTGATATGACATGATAGGTCTATAGCTGGTATAGTTCTATTGCTGAATGTCATCTCAGAACTGTAGCATTTATATCACTGGGGAATATGGCACTAATAGGCTAAGGCCCTGAGTTGCAGTGAACATTAAATGTGTGATAATTCAACACTGTACAGTTAGACAAGGCAGTAGAAAATAGAATTTGGGCCAGCTTTTCCTGTCAATTACACCAATGTTTCTAGACTAACTTTATTGTCTTACATGTGCCTTAAGCCAGGGTACTTATTACTATGGCCAAGTCTGAATTCTAAGAGGTTACAGTATCCAGGTGCCTAGTCTGCCCCTTCGTTAGGGTTACTGCTGTGATGACAGAGCAGGCTGAAAGTATAATGTCTGTATCTGAGTTTCTGATTCTGTTTAGCATATTAACTCACACTGTCATTGAAAGCACATACCTCTGTAGAATATGAAAAAGCATGTTCTAATTTGCAGACTTGGGTAATGCAACAATAAAGAGCTAGGGTCACTAATACCTTATATGACTACAGATACTAACTCTGTGAATGTAAGTCAGCCTTCAGAATAGAACTTGTCCTCTATTCTACAAGCTGCACAAATTTTGTTGCTATGGAAAGCAATGTTACAGAAGAATGGGATTTGATAGAGGTCTAAACATTATTGGAAAAAAGAGAGAAGAAAAGATGAATACTGGAGAACAGTACAAACAGGTGAAAAAGATTGAGATTGGGAACAAAAAGGTATGTTAGATGACTGAAGAAAATAGCACTTGGAATGGTGCAAATGAAATGAGAGAGGAAGAAGGATTGGTAAACAATTACATGTGATTACTGTTGCACTGGGCAGTTATGCTTTCTCAGCACACAGATATATAATGATATAGGAGTACTGCTTTAGTATATTCTATTTACAAAGCACTAAACATTGAAATGATATACAAATCTTCTAGGAAAATGTTCTAAAATGGCAGTAGTGCAATCAAATAGCATCATGATGTGCTCTAATAAGGATAACAGAATCACAGAATCGTATAGGTTGGAAAAGACCTTTAAGATCATCGAGTCCAACCGTAAACCTAACACTACCAAGACCACCACTATACCATGTCCCTAAGCACCTCATCCAAATGTCTTTTAAATATTTCCAGGGATGGCAAATCACTGAGATATTAATCCCATGAATGAATTGCAATAACAAAATAATTTGTCTGAACTACAGATTGTCAATTAAAAGAACAAAAAATATTCTAGAACTTCAAGGTTCTATAAATTGTTCTGGGTTTCCAGTGAAAAGAAGCAAATTCCTCCCCCCTGCCCCTAATTGCCAAATAACACCTAGTTTTCTCATAAGAGTAAGTAACAGAATGGGGAAAAAGTATTCCAGTTTTGTAATGGTTTCAGTTATAAGAATTCCAACATTATAAACTTTAAGTATTTCTTTGTCATCCTTTTCTTTCCAAAATTTATAATTTGTGAAATGGATGCAAATGGTAGTTATCACTATTGTTTTACTTCTTTCTAGATACTGCTGTGTTTAGCTTTCACATTTTGGTGAATATTGCTGTGCAATTCAGGTTAGTGACTGGTGAGGGACTTCTTAGGCTCTGTCTAACCTGGATTGAATCTTGAATGGTTTATGCCTGCAAATAGTATTTTTCGTGCTTGTCTAGTCTTTGTTTGACTTGAAGCTTTCCCCAAAGCTTACTTGCATCCTGTTTTTTTCAGTTGGGTTTAATCTAATTTATTTGTGAAGCTTATTTTGCAAGAGTTTAATTGCATGCATGTCCTCAGCTTACCTAACATTTTGTATAGTGAATTCATACTGTTTTGTCTCTTATTTCTGACCAAAGGATTTTTTTCTTTTAGTTTTGCTAATCAAAACGAGGGCTTTGACTTGACACCACTGCCACCACCCCCCACAGTCTTAAAGAGCAAGAGTGGTATTCCAAGCCTCCTCCTTTCTTTAGCACTGCCTGTGTTGGTTGCCTTGCAAGTCTGCAGCAACACCAGGCTTTCTGCATGAGGTTGTGAGCTGTGCTATCCTGAGACTTGCTTCTGTTTCCAGCAGTCACATAAAGGTTTATGTGTTGAAATTGAACTTTTCTTGTACAGTCTGACCTATGTTCCAGAATGAATATACAGATTACCATGCATAGTGTGTTTCTGTGTTCTTGCTGGAGTTGCAGTTTTAATGCTATTTTGCAAACTTTGTAAGCAGTAGATCAATCCCTTATAAAAGCCTTACTATAAAATGATGATACATTATTAATTGGCTTTGAGAAAGTGGATTTCAGAGTACCTACGTAGTGGGCAAGTTACTCTTTAGAAATTTGTTTTCAAACTTTGCAGAGTTAAAAACTTTGAGTGGGGAAGGAATCTGCCTTACGTCAAAATAGAGTAGATGCTATTAAAGCTGCCTAATAGGTTTGGATTCTTTTTTGTTGATAATTTCCGCATTAAGTTTAATTGGTTTTAATATAATACAGATTTAAAAGGTAAGTATCATACTAGTGAATAAAATCTTAAAATACTCAAAGTTGGGGAGGAGAAGATCTACTCTGATGGACTCTGCTCCACCTGGGCTGCTTGATGTCCTGAAATCTAGGACTAATAGCAGTGTTCACAGATTTTTAGAGTGGGTTTGATGCAATTAGGATAAATTTGTTTTGTGCTTTTGTTTTTGCATCCAGACATTTTGGGCTCCCTGAACATGCCCTCACAATTTATATAGTGATTAATCTGGGCTATTGTAGCTTCATGACAGAAATTGGTATTTTCAACCATCTATAGTTACAAAAATAGATATATGGAAGCCCTAAGATCATGTGGTTCCTTTGTGATGAGGCTATATCTGTTGTAAATCAGGCTTTATCTATAGCTGCTTCGGCTATTGAAGGCCTTGTTCCTTGAAATGTTATAACTGCATACAAAACAACCACCTGCTGAAAATTCTCATTCAATTAATATAACAGCCATCATTATTGTTTCCTCTATCTTGTGTTCAGAAGCAGAACCCAGTCAGAATATTCCACGCAAGCTTTTTTAAAAGTAGCCATACATAACTCATGCTTCATAAATATAGTTTGCATTAGATGACAAATGCAAGCTTTTAAAGTTCAAAGAGTAAATAAACATTTCGGTGAAGCAAATTTAGCATAACTTTAACTTCTCATGTTAATCATCAAAGCAAATTCCAAAATATTTCATCATATTTTATAAATACACAGTAGAAAACCAGCATCTTAATTATCAAAACAGTGATTATTTGCCCCTTTTCTTCTAGACCTGACCTCAAAACTCGAGTTAGTATCTCTTCCAGAATGCAACCCAAAAAAAGTCTGAAGGTTGGGAGGTAATACCATTTTTGGGAGGGCTTCTAAGGAACAAAAACACATAAGTTGTGAACCCCTGATGGAATAGCAAAATGCCCTGCAGTATTTTTTCAGCCAGCAGTGTGCTAAATACAGAATTTAATTACATCTTTGGCAGTCGCAGTCACTCCATTTGAAATACCAACCTCCCCAAGGGCTTCTAGGAATGATATTTCTTTGGGCTTGTGTATTTTTTTTTTTTTTGTTCTTCACTCAGAGTGGAGAGCGTACTGTATACATGATTCTCTTTTTACCTCATTAATATTTTCATTCAGTGCAAATGTATGCTAACTTGAACTATGTTTTAAACAAAAAAAAGTAATATAAAAGCACTTGCCTTTTGAAAGTTATAATTTCAGTATGTAGGACTGACAGAATTGCCCTTACATTGCACTAACAATGTGCATAACTGAAAACTGTGAATGAATAAGAAGATAGAAAAATGGAGGATTAAGAGGAAAACCTGATGTGCAGTTTGAGAAATGACCAAAGATGGTTAAAAAAAATATGTACTGTTTAGTATGTGTTTTACAAATACATAATGTAGGGAACGTTACACTGATATAGGAAAGAAATTAAGACATCTGTTCATTTATATCTGAAAATGCATAAAAAGAAAGGCAGTTGTAATTTTACATGATTTCCTTCAAACTCAAGTATAAAACTCTACAATCTGAACAATTTTGATTTGTTTTTTGAAATGGCAAAACTTGTAAAACCACTATAAAGATAGCAGAACAGGATGCAGAGTAAGTAAGGTAATTCATGCAGGCTGTTGCTTTTTTCCAGTTAACAGACTTTTTTTCCCCAAAAACTTATCTGCCTTTTATGCATAGTCTATATAATGCGGAAATTTGTATTTCTGTCTTTTAATTTATTCTAACCTTCCCATTATCTAGTCTGTCCTTGCAACACTTCTGAGAAATCGCTAAACCCTGTGAAGCACAGACTAGACTCCCAGATCAGGTTATTTTTATGTCAACTGCCTTTATTAGACAATCCCATTAGAACCTCACCAGTGACAAAGGAGGGAAACATAATGCCATCAGCATCCTTATAAAGCTACACTATCCAAAAGTTACTGGCATTAGTAAACTCATCTTACTGCCAAAACCTTTTAAAACAGTCTACAAGCTAATTACATTGACTTATAGAACTATTTGTACTAAGCAATTCATTTTACGTTACTCACTGAGGAACAAATTCTACCTTACGTTTGACTGCATTGCTGAGATACCACCATGAGCTAACTTTCTGTCTATTTTTGTGTCCCTTAAGGATCTCATTAACATAGTAAAGCAGTCTCTATCAAATATTCATAACCTGTAGTAAACTGAAGTAATATCCTCTTCATTGCAGTTTGAAGACACATGTTCACAGCTGGCACTACTTGCACAGATCCACAAATTCAATTTTTACCAGTTGGAGCCTCGCTTCATAATATTTTAGGTATTGCTATAGTTTTCTAAACTTTTGACAGGTGCAAAGATTCTGCTTTATAAAAATGAGCATCTTCCCAAACAGCAGCATGTGATTACATATATTCATATACATTTTCTGCACTTTCTCTTTCTTAACTAGTTTTTTCTGTTCCAAGAGCTTTGTGGAAATGTAATGTCATATTATTTCATCTATAACTCAGGTGTATTCATCAGTGATATGGAAACCGATGATCTTCTGAGAGGTCTAGAAATGTGCAAATGAAGTGGTTATAAGAAATAATGGAAAATAACCATGCCTGGAACTTGAGTATATGGCAGTATCTATCTAGTGCTTCATGTGAATTCCACACACTTCAGAAGTGTGTGGAATTCAGTTGTGTAACTAACTATGTTTCAGACTACAATTTCAGGAGCAGGCTCTTTGAAGTAGATGTATCTGATTCTCATTTGCATTTTTCATATAAAGGTGCTGTAATGCAAATAAGTCAAGCTGGCCTACTTATATGTTTGAAATTAAGCATGTATTTCTGTACCTTGCTGAATAAGATCCTGACTTGGCAGTTCATTCACTTCAAAGCCCTTCTTTTAAATCACTCTGAGATTTTCAGCTTCTATACTGTTTTCAACCTGAGCTGTCAGATATTCTTTTTTGGCTGACCACCAATTGTGAGTAACAATAGGCTCTTTTTTTTTTTTTGCTTTCTCTTATGTGTTGGAGTGATTGTCTGTGATGTTACTTCATTATTTTATGCCAAGTTAATTGGTAAAGTTAATTGGTAAAGGTAATTGCAAGAGGTATCTTTCAGAAAAAGAGTAGCAAACCCCAGATTAACATGAATCATTTCTTCCACAGGACTTTTTCCGTAGGGCACTGTAAGTGGATTCTGAAACATGGAAAAAAAATTACTTGTGGTAAAATTTATCTATCAATTGTGCAATGGCTTTGTGCCTTTACTATAATGACAACAAAATCAAATCACAGGTGGTGCCCTCAAATGGATAATATAGTAATAAAAATTCTTCCACCAAAAAAGTTATTAGTGCTGTTGGATGAGAATATCATCTCTCTAGTGTCTCTCGTATTGAGACAGTATAGTCAGACAGAGACTGCAGGATGTTTTGGGGGCTTCTGCATGATGTGGTGATTGTGGATGTCAAAATGGATTTTAAGGCTGTCAAAGAATGCCTGGTGCACAGAAAACCTTTTCTTGGAATTAAAGAAAACACTTACTAATTGTATATGCTGATTGTACATAACTTTAAAAAAACATATACTCTTCTAGGTGATATGTTGTACACTAAAAACCAAGATTTTAATTTTTCATGTTATTTAAGCTAGTAAAGAGAATACCATAGTTTAAGCAATCAACCTTTCTGTAAAGTATTCAGTTCCATTTCTGAAGTGCTCCTCTTTGTTTTATCTATTTCTATTGGTTAGGTTTTATACCTGGTTTATACCATTTAAAATTATACTATTTGAGATTGCGTTATTTATGTCTGTTACACCAAATGCACAAAGCAGGCCTGGAGTTGACATTTTGTCCCCATTTCATTTTGGTAAAATGGCTGTGAACTGGAGGTGTGTTCTTCCAGGGGGAGTATCCCAGTGTTAGAGAATGCTCAGCACCTTCTGAAGTGGTCAGAAGTTGTAGCTTTGGTATGTATGTGAAGAGAGGTAGTGCCACCTCCTATGCTTTATCTGTTGTCTCTTCTAGCCTTTTGAGTGCAACACTCTCTGCTATTTCTGGAATTCTTTTGGGGCGATTCAAAGATGTTATATGAAAGATTCCTTTAGAAAGTTGTCTTTTTGTTCTTTTTTTTCTTTTTTCTTTTTTTTTCTTTTCTGTGGATAAAGTGGTAAAGCCCCAGTTCATGGCAAACTTTGAGTTCAATGTGCAATTTTCCAACTCTTTTACAAGAGGTGGAATAGGACTTTCTACAAAGTTGGACCTTTTTTGCTATTGCACTGTCACAGTGATTCCCCTGAAAACACTGGCAGGGATGGCTGAAAAAAGTCTGAAATTAAAAAAGTAATGTGACATTGTTTCCTCAGGTCTAAGACATTTATTGGTTTATGCTGTACAAGTTGCTGAAATAGGCAAGAGAAGAAATATTCAAGAAACACTCATTTTGGAAAAATCAGTTGTGAGAGGACATGGACTCTCTAAATACGTTGTCGGCAATATGGTAGCATTGAACAAATAATACTCAACATGTTAAGCTTTGTTTACCTGCATGTATCGATGTAAACTATCATGCAACAAAACTATTCTGCATTATGATGTATCTTACTGGAATGTTACCTGGAAGCACACTCTTTAATTCTAGTCTAGCGTTCCCTGTGAAGTAAAATATGGAAATTTATATTTAGTTCACATGTCTGTCTCCATACTGTCTCGTCCCACTCGGTGGGTTGCGAGATGGGTGAATCTTTTTGATTCCCCGACGGTTCATGTACCGACAAAGGCCGGTCTCTGCTCGGCAGAGCCACGTGGTCAGTAGCGTCACGACAATGACTCAGAGGAACAGTCTGGCCAGCAACTTTATTAACTGGTGCATTCCACAAATGGACAAACTTAACGAACTGGCAAGCTCAATGAACAAACAGAGGCGATTTGGCAACAGAGCTATTTTCAGGGCAACCCATCACAATTTATCCCAAACTTACATATATTGGAAGAGTAGAGGAAAAGAGAAGCGAGAAAAGGAAAGGACAAAAGAGGAGGAAAGAGAAAGAAAAAGTATCACCACCCTTGGATCCCGCGATGACGATAACAGACATGGCAATCCTCCAGTGGTGGGCGCGCGCATGGTTCCCTGGAGGGCGTGTCTTTTATAAGCTAATCCCCGCCTCCAGGTACACCCCTTCAGGACTTACATGGTTCTTGTTCTAGAAAGTTCTCAATCTTCTGCACAGGTGCTGGAGGAGGGGGGTGGTCGCGTGGGGTGTCTCAGGTGGTCGCAAGCCCCTTCCTTAGATCAACTCTGTGTGACCTCTGGCCATATATGGTAAGGTCCGGCAGAACCCGGAACCTCGCATCCTCCGACACGCTCTCCATGTCTCGCTCTCCACGTCTCTCTCTCCACGTCCTCGTGCTCACCTACCTGCTGTCACCATGCAAATAGTGCCTCGTGTCACCACAATGTTTGAGACATTAACTCTTTCAGTCTCTCACACATACAAAATGGAAAACAAACAAAAAGATGAAAAGCTGTAGCAGTCAGTCATACTTCATAAATTCCCCCTTCTTACTGTGCTGTTCTATAAAATAACTTAATGTACATCATGAGATTTCATGAAAAGTCTAACCCTTTTTCATTCAAACTGTCACTTCACAAAATTAGCCACTGCAGGAGTAGCAAGTATTGCTGAGTAACATATTAGGATGGTCATTCAAGGCCATTGAATGTGAATTTGAAAAACAGGGCCATGAATGTGAATTCCTTTTTCTCCTCCATTTTACTTACTTATACGCACAGACATAGAGACAAAATCCCCATTTCTTTTGTTCCTAGGTGCCCATGGTGATGTGATCCTTGACCATATGTGACTACAGACCATGGGCCTATTCAATCTGCCATAAAGGAATGGTTACCTCTGTCTGCTTGTATCTGTGATGCTGTCCTTTATTCCAGACTCTCAGGACTGATCTAGAGTGTGCAGGCCCATTGGCTGCACTGAATTGCCCACTCCTTGGGCAATAATATAAAATCTGTTGTTTCTCATGAAGGTCTTGAGAATGAGTTTAGAAAGTTATGGATTGCAGCAGGAGGTGGGGAAGAGAAAATCCTGTTGATCTGGGACCCAGGAGCAGCCATGTGCTATGAGACCGCAGTCTCGGAACAGGAGATTTCTGCTCTGAAGGTCATCTTTCCAAGGTCTTTTGATTGGTGAAAGGAAGAATTTTTGAATTAGACTAGGCTGCCCTGCCAGAGCTGTTGAATTCTCATATTTGAAAAGGTTACAATGAGTAACAACTGCATTCAATGTTAGAAGGGCATTCATCACAGAAAGCTTTGCAACTAAGAGCTAACATTTACCCCACGGGAGAATTTCTAGCAACAGGTAGGCAGGATACTCAAATGAAGAACTGCTGGCATTGTCACAGAGTGCGAGACCTGCTCGCATGTTGTTGATATTGCCCTGCAATTCAAGATGCTAGGATGAAGAGATGTAATGAACTATGTGAACTGGTGGCTGAGGAAGCTTGCAAGAAGGACTGGTTAATGAACAGTGGTTCCAACAGTCCTGAAGTACCATCAAAACAAACTATACAAACCTGACTTGATATTCAGGAAGGGAGGTCAGGCCTCAGGGTCCTCTGGTAGAGATAAAAACCATCATCACTCGACCCTAAGGAGCAGGTCTGAGAGGTGACGAATGCCAACAAGTTAGTGGTATGATGGCAACTACAGGCTCCTATCTGAACTGGGACTCTCGAGGTGTCCAGGGCAGGGGTGGGTTTCTAGGTGCATGGGGGGGACATTCTAGGTACGTGGGGTTCTAGAAATTCTGGGTGCTAGTTATGTTAACTAACTTAACATGTTAGTTTCATAGTTCCTCAGTTTACCTTTGCAATACTTTACAGATTCTGACTTGGCTATCAGGTGGTATTTCAGTTAATTGTTGTTAATCATTAACATAAACCTTTAAGGCAGTTGCAGAATCTCCTGCTGTTTCCCCAAGACTTCCAGTGAAGTCATAAGCAGTCTTAACTGCAGCATGCTGGACCCACAGTTGTATACAGACATTGATCTTGGCGCACTGTAGCTTAGGTCATTATGAAAACATTGCCGAACATCTTTCAGAAATAAGTCATAAGGCCCTCATTCAAGTTGAGACCAAACTCATTTGGGGGCTATCTTAAAAGCAGAATAGTACAAATGAGATGCTAATATCCCTTATGTAAGAATATCCCTTGTGTAAGGAGTGCAAGGGCAATGGTAAATGGGTAGATGTGAGCCTTTAGTGTTGTATGTATACCACTCATTCCAGTTAACTTCCTCCTTAGCAAGTTTTTTCTTTTAAGCAAGCCTTGGTTTCCACTGATGTCTTTCTTGTGTACTTTAACCAGCCATAAGTTGCATAGAGTGTTTCTTCTACGGTTGGACTCGATGATCTTAAAGGTCTTTTCCAACCTATACGATTCTGTGATTCTGTGATTCAGCACATCTTCAGTCTAGCTGTAAAGTCTTTATGGAATTATTTTTACAAATAGGTTAAATAGATGCATGATAATTCCTTGACTGCTTTCTTCAGCCATGTTTTACTCTGGGGAGTAATACCAGAAACTAATCTTGTTATCACATAAAATGAACAAGCTAAATAAAATTATGGCTATTGTCCTCTTCTACTTTCAAACCAGGATAGCTGCTAGAATTATCTCAGTTAAAGGTGAGTGTAGGAAAAATGTGCTCAACTGTTACAAGAATGGTACAGGTAACTTATCTCTGAAAATAAACAGGAAGTTGCAGGATTGGACTTTTTCTGTGCTACAGAGATTTTAATTTCATTTTGAGAGAGGCAGGAAAGCAAGATGGATAGATCTGACATTATTTTAAAGCACTAGAAATTACTTTCAAATGTGTGACCAGATGAACAAACAGTTGTCGTATTTGAAAAAATGATCCAGATTCTGATTTCAGTTACTGTGATGTGAACTCACAGAAATTGCAGTGAGTGTGTTAGAATTGCTCTGGATTGAAAACTGAATATGAAAACAATGATCTGGCCTGCTATGTATTTGTGGGGTGTGTCTTTTAAAGGTAAATGTTATTTTGAAAACTTCCGGAAAAAATATTTGCTTATTAGCTGGATGCTATACACATGAAAATACCTTAATCCATGACTAATAGTTTTATTATAATTAATTTTGAATATGCAGTTCTTAGTTTATACATGGAAAATATTTCTGGAATCCCTGGAGGGGAAGGTGTATCCAACCAGCCCACCAACAAGCAAACAAAATGTAGTTTAGTTCATAATTCGTAAGAATGCAAGATCTTATTCTGTTTATGTGGCTAATAAATGCAGTCAGAAAGTCTTTTAAAAATTGGTGGTACTGCAAATACTACTGTCCTTATGTTCCCAGCTTCCTAAATTTTAATTTGCTGTGTCAAGAATGAATACATCTTTTCTGGTTTGAATGCAGATGATGATATTTGCCAGATATGATCTGAGTTGTCATTGTATTCCTTCAGGTTTATGTTGTTACTTACCTGAACTCTAAAATGTGCTAGCACAGAACTTGAATAAGAATGATGAGTAAGGACCATATATTGTATTAATAGGTGTTTTGAAAATTGTCAGAACGTATTATATGTTATAGCATGCATATCTCACAAATTTATGATGTTGTAGTTAATCTCAAATCATACGCACTGAGGTTTCTTTACAGTTTTTAGGCTTTTCAAATTAAGACTTATGATTTGTTAAATGAGAGCAATGTTGCACCTCAGGCCAGAACCTCCATCAGCTCAGTTTTGTTTGTTGAAGAGCTTTACATACGTGAATGATAGGATAACTAGCACCAAGAGAATTTTTTTTTTTTCCCAAAGAATTAATGAAGTAATTTACATCTGTTCTTATAGTACTTAAATCTCTCCATAACCTCGTAACACTGCGCAGTATGCTATATCTGTTCAAAACCCTAGAGTTGAAATATAACTTGTGGAAACTGTCCAGTTACTTCCTTTGAGTTACCCAGGAGACTAGCTGTAAAAGTGAAAATTAATGTAGGAAGAAAGGTTCCATGTGTCATACATAAATCATAACAAGCACTGTAGTATCCATAAAAACTAGGTGCTTTCCAACACACAGGTACTTTTAAGTTGTGCTTGTCTTGACTTAAGACCAAATTGACAGCGTGGAAACTAAGTGGAGTTGATGTGAGAACATGCTAATCCCAGGTATATACACGGTATGATAAATAACTTCCCTGTTCTGTGAGGGAGATGGTGCGGTTTGGAATGCAGGTCAAGTGGGTCAGCACAGTGGTTCCAGCTGTGCTGCACAGAGGGTGCTGCAGGGCTGTGGGGTTCCCTCTGTTTCTACTCAGGTACTCAAGACGTCTCTTAGGGACTCTTCTGGGTCTTTCCCAGAGTTACTCCTGACCACATCAGTTACAGGATTAGGTAGAAAATATTAAATTCTGACTTGTTCGTTCTGTTATTCCTTAAATCTGACTCTACTCCTTTGGATTGGAGACCAGAGACCTAACTGATGGAGGTGTTTGTAATGTTGATTGGTTAGGTAGCACATTTGTACTTAAAAAAACCCAACCCAACCAACCAACCAAACCCCCAAACTGAGGCAGCATACATAAATTCCTATATCTGGCTAATTTCTTGCTGATGCACAGTGTCCACTTCCTTATTTCCTGCATTGTTCTACATGTGACTAAATCCAAAACTTTAAAATGGCACAGAATTCACATTTCTGAATAAACAGTGGAGGCATTTTCAGAATGCAGTTTTCTGTTTTATGCTGAATTATGAGGTGCTTATCTGAGAAAATGCCTTTTATTTCTATAACAAATCAATATTTGTGTAAATATACAGAGGATAATGCTCTGCCCTGTTTGAAAGTATAGCTGAACAAAGATCAGGTAATCGGAGCTGGCATAGTTCTGTTGTAGGTTCTGTCTGTTCCTCAGCAAGAGGAATGCTCTGTTATTTCGCATCATATAGTCCTTTTCATAAACTGTAAAATAACTAAATTTTTTTTTCTTCCTACCAGCTGTCACGTGCTTCCAGACTTCTGTTGTTTATTATTATTAGAATCTTTTTTCCTCATTTCACCCTTAATTTACTCCTATCTGATTTACACAATCTGGTCTTGATTTGATGTACTTTATCTTTTGTAGTTCCCTCTCTGCTCCACAGATTTTCTTCCATGTATTTTTATACTATCACTTCGCTTCCCTAGACCAAGTGTAATCTTTTTGCTTTTTCACTTAAGATCATTTCTCTTTCTTCTGTTTACCCTTGTTGTCCTCTGCAGCTCATCTGTCTTTATTACTTTTTGGAGAAGCATTCACAGTTCATGTTGCTGAAATACTTTTCAATATCCTGAACTTAACTTTTTCTTATTTTATTTTTTTAAAGATTTATGAAGAAGCATGTTTGCAAGAGGGATTTTTGCTAATAAAAAGTATAAATATACTACTATTTAACAGGGAAAACTTTTTCTCTTGAGGAAGAGTATTCTAATTCCAAGTGGTCTTGATATCTTCACTGGTATATAAATGTATAGTTCTTAAAGCCAGAAGACAGGATTAGCGTGGTCATCTTAGTCTGAACACTGTTAGAAGCTCATTAGGGGATTTCAACATCAAGTCGGTATGTTATATTTGAGATCTAGCATACAATTTCCTAAAGCATCGTCATAATTTTTTTTATTTTAAGATCCAAATTATTTGGACCATCTGTTGCCTTAATTCTGGTAATTATGATATCTCATGGTGTTTATTAAACATATATTGCATGTGTAAAGTAGATGTAACTGCACAATAAAATAGAAAATGTCCTGTAGTTTGATAGCACAATTCCCTCAAGAGTACACAGCTTTATCTGAAGGTGGAAGATGTGCTCTGGTCTGAAGATTCCCTACACTAATAAGTCATGTATGGAGCAGTTTAGTAGGCCTTCCACAATATCTTCATTTTAAGCTGGCATGTAGGAGAATAAGGAGCAAGTAGCAGTGGATACAGGCATTTCTTCATGGATGCAATAAGTATGAGTCATTGTATAGGAAATACAGAACAGCAGGATCAATTCTACAGTAACTTAGTTGGGGAGATATAATCATTGCTTGGTTTGGAAGTGTGTTGCTGCGGTTGCAGTTGCGAAATAGCTATATTACTGCACCACAGCATATGAGGAGAAACCCATTCCTCTAACACTGAAAGAAATAGGGATGGTTTAATTACTTGGATACATGAAGACATGAGGCTATAAAAATATCTGACTGATAACAAGAAAATACAGTTTGCATATGATGATATCTGCAATGTGAGAATTTATCTTGCTTATAACTGGAGCAGCACCCACAGTATCAGAATTTATACTGGACTAATCTGTGGTATTTAGTCATTCTCTGTCCTGTTAACACCCCAAATCAATGGGAGGTTTTGTCTGTCTAGGAAAAAACCCCACAGCATTGTGTTACATGCCATAATGCTGTTTTTCGGTATGCTCCGTTTAAAACATATATGGAAACAACTTCTTTTGCTTTGAGATTTCATTTCAGAAGGATACAGTCAGAAGTGCATTTTGTACTTGGGTTGCTATCAGGTCACTTCTAAAGACAGGCCACTGCCTCTGGGATTACATCCTCACATTACTGTGCTTGGGAGAATGGCGGAGCTGTACCCAGCATGGCACTGGTGTGCATCATACTGAGAAATCGTAATTCAGCATCTTGGTACAGTGGATCAGTGTTTTGAATCAAAATTAGCCCTTACATCTAATTCAGCTGAAGATTCCTTTGGAGTTTTTGCTCTGCTGAAATGAAGATGTTACTTATGCTTTTTTTGTTTTGTTTTGTGGTTTTTGGTTGGTTGGAGGTTTTCTTGGTATTTGTTGTTTTGCTTTAGTCTTTGTTTTTAAGAGGTATAAAACAATAGTAACTTTTTCTGCTTTTTCCCTGAATTTCCCCCTAAATCTATTTATTATAATCTACCTTGTGAGCAGCTCATTTACAGAGAAGATGATGGAGGAAAATCATGTGCAATGTAGATAAAACATTTAAAAGAAGATATTTAGTTATGATTCATTAAAATTTGCATCTAACTCTGCCTAGATGTTTACTGGTTGAATTTAGATTTATATGCTCTTACAAATGAAATAAGTTGTGTCCGTGTCTCCCCCCCCCCCCCCCCCCCCCAACATTTAATACTTTCAGTCTTAAGCTCAACTAAGCAGGAATAGGAAACGTCATTGTGTGATTTAAATACTCGTAGAAAGCTTTTCTTATTAGAAACTTCTTTCCAACAAAAGCTCTTATTATTTTCCATCTCATATTTCTTCCTATTTGAGATAGTAATATGGTTAGTGCTATATTATTACACCAACTTCTTATTCAGGTTTCCTTAAGAGTGTTCTTTTGCCAAATACTATTTACACAAAAATTGCAGATCCACTGTAGTGCTTTCGAATGAAAACAGTTGGCAATTAATGGCTCTGTAGCACTTCAAACACCCCCCTCCCCTGCATTACTTTTTGAGATACCTTGTTTGTAGGCAAACAGCCCCCCCCAAATTACTTTTAAGGCACTGCTAAATCCATTGGTGAATGTACTGATTGGGGTGTGGGAGGAATGACAGTAACTTTTTTTTTTAAATTTGCAGTTGAAATTAAAACCTTTTTTTTCTTATTTAATACAAAGTTGGATGGGGAAAAGCATAAATATAACTTTTCATTTTGCAATATTTGTAAGGTGAAAAGATTAATATAACAATTATTTTTCATGTCCAGTATACATGTTACTGCACTGCTGTTTATGAAGCTCCAAATTTAGCTCTTTATTAATCAACATATTGAAAAAATGAAAATGCAGGTAAATAAACAAATAAGACACTGCTATGAATCATGAAATTTCAATAAGGATATAATATCAAGTATTATAAATGTTTTTGCACTTACAATATTTCTTAAACTGGCTACATCTATGACATTTAATTATGTTTGCAAATAGGAGAATTTTATTAATTAGTGCTGTGAAAAATATTTAAATCAGCAAATTGTAATTTTTAAAATGGAAATTACTAAATATCCAAGTAGTAGGATTTAAATACCAGAAAGTAACTGTTGCTCACTTTAATAAAATAATAAATACAACTACTCTAGTAAATATTATCATTCTTATGTTTGTAGTCATATGAAATGTTGAGCTTCTGTGACTCTTCCCTCAAGCCCTGCTCAGATTCTGTCTGACCCAGCTCATGCTAAGGCCCGACGTGCACTGGGAGCGGTGCCATTAGGGCAAAGGAGAGCAGCACGTCGGCAGGACAGGGGGCCAGAAAGAACTGAAGGGCCGTCATGCAGCCGTTGTCACCTGCAGGTTGCTGCCTCCTGCAGCCATTACCTGTTGTCTGACAGTCTCGTCAGAATCTGCTAACTTATGGAAATGGTAAAGACCAAACCTCCAAGCTGGAAGGTACAAAACATCAGCTTACCCAAAAGGATTTTGAAGTGAATCCAACAGCAGCTAGACTGCTGAGGCTTTTGTGCTTCCCGGTGTGATACAGGGGATGCCCACGCTCTAAGGAGGAGGAAGGATGGGCACTCTCACCCTCGGCTAGGTACCTCATTCTATTTTTTTCCTTTTTTGCTCATAGGTGCACAAATTAAGAGTTACAGGTTATAAGTTATGAAACCTTATGACCTGAATGGTGAATAAGTGAATTCACATGATAGACTAGTCTGGATGAAAGGGGATTGAGCCCCTGTTTGTCGTGTTTTTGTTTCATGAGCTCATTAAGAAATACAACAAAGTTTAAGTCAGAGGACATTGTCCTGTAAATTTGAGAGATCTAAACTGAGGGTGACAGCTTTTCCTGAAAAACAACAACAACAAAGTGTATTTTTTGGGGTGTTGTCCTTATTGTCAAATTTATAGTAAGACAGGATAATTAAACTCAGTGGGATTCATGTTCTAGTTAAAATAGGGCAAGAAATTCTGTTATCCCATGACACTTTCATGAGATGCCTTTTAGTCTCATCTAGTTTTTCATTAAAAAAAGAAAAAAAAGCCTAAAAAAAAAAATCCACTGAAGGAAACTTAAAGACCCAATAGTTTGAGAGGTTCAAATGAGGCGGGGGAGACTGCAGATTGCATCCTAGCAAGGGGGTTATGGAATGAGTTCTTCTAACACACCATGTTTTTATTTTTATACTGAATGCATGACAACTAGGAGGATTGATAAAACAGGCAGTTTGTAATGGAGGAATGAACACAGGTGTGAATATCAGCAGTGAAGAACTCTTACTATGTCACACTTTGGTACCAAACAAATTTGGATAGACTTTTTCCAGCCTTACAGTTTGAAAACAAAACTGGTCTTAAGGAACAAATTATGTAAAAAGTAATGCAGAAAATGAAAAGATAGCAGAGGTTAAATCTATGGCACATTTGTTAATTGTGTGCTTTGCCTGATTTTTATAGGTTTGAACTTAATGTTTATCAAACATTCCCATATATATGTGACATGAAAGGCACTGCAACTTGGTTTCAGTCAAGAAGTGTGAAGGGAGTAAAAATGAACTCTCCTTGTTATGCTAAAAATTATCCAGGTGTTGGTTGAGGATTATAGGTGTGGGCAGGGCTGCTTATACATCTTCTTCCTCCCCAAACTTAGTATGTGTGGAGTGATTCAGAAGGAATAGATCTTAGACTTTGTGCATCTGCTTTTGATAGCTGGATTAAGTAAATCAGATTGGATTGTGCTCTGATCTGCTGTGGGCATAGAGCAGTAGTTGGTCGCTTCCTGTATGAAAGTGAAGGAAGCTGAGAAGGAATCATGCAGCACAGCTTACACAACACCCTTTCCTAAAGTTATGCTTAAAGCTACATACCACTGTGAGAGAGACAGACTTGTTTGTAGGCAATGAAAAACAAATAAGGTGTAAGGAGAGCTTGCTTTTTTTGAGGAAGAGGTTTGGGAATTCAGGGCAGAGGAATGAATAATATCTCAGGCTTTTGTAGGAAAATAACTGTGATGTGAAGGCTGGTATCATTAGCACATGGGAAAAGATATCCATGATTGCCTGGAAGAACTGTTTAATTATTTTGGCTGAGTTTCTTGCTCAGCTGAGATGGCAATAATACTTTCTTCCACCTACCTTACACACTTAAAACTATATGTATATATTTCTGCAAGATGAGGAAAAAAGTGAATGTTTTCTGTAATCCTTTTTTCTTAACTAATTGCTGCTCACTGAGCTGTAAGATTCCACACAGCGACTGAAATGCAGTGGAACAAGTCCAGCTCTGTTGTAAGTGTAATGACAGCAAGAACAGAACTATATACTAAGCTTGTGAGGTATCTTACTTATGCAAGTACCTCAGGAATGTAACACTGAGGAAAGATACAGACTGTTCAGTATATCAGTTGCATCAGCAGTGACACAGGTGTGACTTGAATAGGACTGATGCATTTTTCTAGTTTTTGTACTGAATAGCTATCAGAAATAACATAGCTGAGTCTGCCTTTTGATATGATGGCAATGAAAAAGTCTGCCTAAATTTTGGGAACAATGTATTTCATTTACGACAATACAGCAGTGCAGGGTTAATACTTTTACTCTCCAGAGTTTCAGCAGACAAAATACACTCATCTGCTTATGCACAAAGTCTCTAAAGCAGGGCTAGTGGGAGAAGATAGGGTAGTTTCATCAATGCATCTTGACTGTTACTTTTACCATCTTCCATTTAATCTTTTCCATGGTATCTTTTATGTTTGTTCCTGTAGCACCACTCCTTCAAATGACATCAAGAGTCTAGTTAATGTTAAGACCATCTAAGAAATTAGACCTGTGACTTATAAAAACATGGGTCACTACTGCAGAAAAATTCCTCCAAGTTAGTTTCCAAGAGCTATGTTTGGAGCAACTTGTCAGTTCTGGGTCCCAAACAAGAACTGAGCTTGCCACACACTTTGCCTAGTCTTCCCTGCCATACCTCCCAGTGCTTGGAAATGGTTGGATTCTTTGAGAAGGTAGCAGTTGGAGTTCTACCCATCCTGTTTCCAGTATAGAATATTACTGCCTCAATTTCACTACAACTAACTGTAGCAACAACAGCCAGCCCTTCCTCCCTACCATCTGCATCCTCCCATGCAGAAACAAGACAAAAAGGGAAGAAAGGCAGCAGTGTGAGAGCATGTGTGAGTTGTACTTAACAAGTACTGCTTGTGAAAGCCTCCAGCTGTGAGGGTATGTGTGGTCTGTGGTGCATTTTTCACCATGTTTTATCAGCACTTTTCCATTCATAATTACAAGTTATCCCAAATGCTGTTTCAAAGAGCAATTGCTGGTTAAATAGACTGAGTATGAGCATTTGGGTTTAAAATACTAAAAATCTTTTCCCATTCACAATTTTGTGCTAGGAATTTCAGAATTATACAGGACAGTGACAGTGAATTCCTCTTCTTCAGTAGATTTTCCTCAACAGTCCTACAGAATCTCCAGAATCACTGGCTTGCCTGAAAGCTTCTTTTCCATCTGTGGTGCTCAGGTTTTTAATCTAAGTGAGATGTTTTATGCAGTTGTTGTTTTGTTAGTAAACCCACTGTCCTGAACCTTCAGGAATAACATCTCCCAATCACATAAAATCCTATGCAGCCTGATGGAGAAATACCTCAAAGTTGACAGTGATGCAACACGTGTAATTCCTTTAGTCTTGCCCCTGCTCTAGGAATGTGAAAGGAGTTTTGTTGTCTGTAAGGAAAACGGGAAGACAAGCATATAGTTAATATGCTATAGTGCCATCTAGAGACCCCAGTAGATTGGAAAGTATGTGGACACCTAACTTAGATTGCCTCTACCTCTGGAAGGTTGAAATCTATCACTTGATCATTCCCATTCTATAGCACACTCTATTCCCTTTAGGAGTAATCACCAGCATATGACTTCCTGTAGATTAAAGAAAAAAAAAGTACAAAAGTATAATTTTCCTCCTCTTTTACTAGGTGCTCTGAACTTAATTTAGTAAATCATTCTTCCTGGACATGCAAGTCTCCCCAAACTATCATAAGCTCTAATTATTGCCATCTATTATTCCTATTTTTTCATTGAAATTTCCTTTTCTGCAGTTCTTATAGTTACACTGTACATATAGCTGCAAGATTATGGTGCTTATCTCTCTCTATGGACCATGCAATTGCCACTTACTGCATTTACTTTCAAGGAGACATCCATGAGTGATACAGCCACCTATCTCCAGAGTCTGCATACTTTGTCATTAAGCGTCTCAGGATTGATTTGCAATGTAATAGTAGTGAAGTCACTCTGTGTAGTACATCTCATTATTACGTACATGGTTTTTATCCTTACAAAATGGCTCAATGTTATTTGTTAGTGTACTAATTTAAGAATACCGAGTGTATTAAAGTGATGGAAAGAAGATTGTAATAATAATAATTATCCCTTTGAGTATAGTATTCTGTCAGACATTAGGAATTTTGTAGGGAAGGGACTATGCTTTAGAAAAGATTAACCAAGTATTTAACTTCTGTATACATAGAAACATCATAGAAGACCCAGAAAACACCTTACCGATACTTAGGGTTTTCCTCTAGCTTATCTAAATTTTTCTCTGGTAAAACTCCCAGGATTTTAATGTAGTTTTTCTAATTTTGTCTGAAGAACTAAAAAAGGAACAAAGTTCTTTGATGTATATAAATCATGGGAGTGTATTATATATTAATGAACCTATAGTATGGGAAAGTAGTGATATTCCCTTTACTGTTGTCTGATTATCTTTGCATAACTACATAGTCTATTACAAAATTATTTTCTTGGGAGAGCTGTTAGAGACAAAAAAATGCAGCAGAAGACCAGAAGCTCAGCTGTTATACCCTGAGCAACTTTAGCATCAACTTTAGCTGCTGAAGATTATTTCAATTTGTACACATTGGTGAAAAATACTAACTTATCTCTCCCTTTAACTTATGTCACATGAAAACTTCATCCACAGTGATTCTTTCAGTCCACTGATAAATTGTTGCCCAATTGAATTCGTTTTGCCACTAACCACAGTAAATAGATTCCACCCCCCCCCCCCCCATATCCCATATTCCTATGCACTCAGTGTGATCCTTACCTGCAGTACTTGTTGAGGTATATTTAACACTTATGATTTTATTTAATGTTTGTAAATCAGTCTATAGATGAAAGACATATAACTGCAACATAGAGTTGTATCTGCTATTATTAGCTACCACTGCCTATTGTGTATTATACACTTAAAAAAAAAGGCCAAAACGAACTAATCTCTCTTATTCTTAATATTGAAGTATTTTTCAATAATCAGTCCTATGTCCTGTTTCAAAATATATTGTGTCGTTACTGTAATTACTTAAAGAATCACCTATATGTAATCTATACAGACTTGTTCACATACGCTATTTGTGGTGTACAGCCTTTTCTTGGGTAAGACATCTCTGGAGGGAAGATAAATGTCACTGATTTTTAAAAAGAAAAATCTCAGGAAAGAAGTCTACTCATATTATACTGATTTTATTAACATGGCATAAAAGGTATTTTTGCATTAAAATAGGATTGTAATCTTCTGTCTCTGTGCAGTAATTGATTTAATAATACCAAGTTCTTCTTAGAACAATTCAATTGTAAAGTTGAATGTAAATAAGTTGCCAATAAAAGGAAATGTCTATTTATACAGATAATTGCACTATGTATTATAAATAGCCTGACTTCTTCTGAGCCCATCTATTGTAAATAAACTGGATTTATTTACTTTCCTTAGACGAAAAGGGCTGTATGAATAGCCCTTAAAAATGCTCACCATTTAGACTTGATCTTAGGAGTCATGCTAATACTTTGTTTTAAATAGTGGTAATTATGTCACTTCATTTAATCCATTGAAAAACAGATTTCCCTAGATGCTTCATGACTTCTTTAGTGTTAATTGCATCTCTGTCACTAGAGCATTGAAAATAAAGACTATATTGCAGCAGGTGTCACAGAAAATATTTTAAAGAAACTGGTTCTTCAATAAATATTGTAATATTTAAATGGATTTGGACATTAAATTATCAGTAATAAATTTTAATTGAGATCCTAAAAGCATGTTACTAGTAACAACTAAGGTCATGTTCTGTCTTGCATTACCTGTATAGCTTCATTGTATACAGATTATCTGTTTTTCTCAGTTCTATTAGTTTTATAACAATCAATGTGTTATTGATAGGGATTAGCTTTGATTTGTATTAAGTTAGGGTAACGATTTTGTATTCAGTAAATTGGATAGATACATTTTTGAGTACAGAGTTGACTATTACCAGATGCTGTAATGTATGCAGTTACTCATAGGAAGTGGTAAGCTGGGTCTTCAGCTCTCACTTTCTGTGGATAATGGAGAAGTAAAGATGGCATTAAGCTACTTCTGTGCTTAGTCTGTTCCAGGCCATTAGGTGTGCCAGCTGGGGTGTCTAGAGGCTGTTCCAGCAGGTAGGCTTGCACAACGATATGTGAACAATGATATCTACTGTTGAAACTGAGTGATGTTAGTGTCGAAGGAGGAAGTGTGAGCTGTGCGCTGACAATGAACAGGCACACAATAGGGGGTTCTTGCGTTCAGCGTCAATCCATACACACAAACATCCACTGTATCTTGGTAATTTTGTGCTCGGGTCAACGTAAAGCTACTCTAACCAATGATAGTCTGACACTTTGAGTTCGTAATCATGTGAATTTTATGAAAACCTTTCTATATCAAGAAGGTTTAGGAATTTTGTTTTAAACCAAAGACAAACAATCAAAAACCAAACTAAGACCTAAGTTATAACTCTTGGAGATCTTAATCTAGGGTAGCATGCCTGAGCATTCCTAAATTAATGCTTCACTACATTCCTGAGTCAGATCTGTAGGGTACAAATGGATTAACTAGTCTTATTAATAGACACAGATATGCTGCTGTTGTAGGTCATTTGGTCAGCCTTGCATCTGATCCTCTGTTATTTTGTTTTGTATGATCATGTTAACTTCTAAGTGGTACAAAAATGTAAGTGTGATTTGGAAGCATTTGTACTCGCTGAGCTCTGATGTTAATGGCTTGGAAGTTATAAGGAAACAGAGAAGGACACTTAGTGTCTCTCCTAATCTTCCTTTGTTCTCTACTCTGTTCTTTGTAATGCCCTTCTCTTCTTTTTACCTCTTTTGATCATTATGTGCATCTAAAGAAAACTGCACTCCAGCATCATATGAAATGACATGAAACATTAAAAAGTTTATAGAGAATAATATTATGCTTGTGACAGTGACAGCAAATATGACACACAGCAATACTGTATTGTAATGGCTGTAAAAAAAAAAACCTAAACAAATGAAACCCACCACCAAAAAACCTTCTTTGCTAGTGACCTCACTGACTATAGGATTAAATCCAAAGATTGTTAGACATGGGGCATCTTTTGATAAAACACAATCTTACAATAAACTACTGACAAATAGAGCTGGCAGTAATGGAATACACACTTATTCAGATTTCACTGTTTGTAAGCACTTACTATATTTCCCAGTTTACTTTTGTCAGCAAATTTTATCCTACTCAGACTCTCTGAACCAAAAACTGCTAATCAACACTACTTTAGTTTCAGAAAATTTAACTAATGTTATTTTTAGTTTATGGCCAGGAATGCCTTGTCAGGAAAGTGAAATGTCGAAGAGGTTCAGTCAACTCAAATTTGACTTGGCTGCTTTAAAATTACATGTGCAATTGTTTATCAAATTATGCTTTCTCAGGCGACCTATTCAAGCCTTTCTTATAGCTTCTACTATTTTTTCTACTATGAAATACAATTTTATAACTATTTACATGCCATTCTCAGTGGAACACTTGAATACTTTCAATAGATCCCTTACCAAATTTGTAGAATAAATGTCATTAAATGCACAGCTTTTTGCCTGTTGTATTTTCATGGATTAGAACTATATTTATATGAACTCCAGAATATATGATTTTTATAAAATGAAAGTAATTTACAATCTCACAAGTGTTTTTCTTCAAACCACAGGCAGAGTCACTGGATATATTCTTTGAACAAATCTTCCATGGGCTAGAGAAATAAAGCTCTGTTCTTTTTGTTCTACTTGTGAATCTAAATGTAGAAGTAGTTCAACACTTGACATGCTCAAAAGCACCTGAGAATTGATTGTCGTGTATGGAATATATCCATACAGAAGACGGCGGAACTGCGGGTGTATTCAGAGATAAATATAATGCAAGATCTAATTTGGATAAATGATTCTTAAAGGAGACTGCTGGGAAAAGTGCAGATATGGCTAAAACAAATCAGAAGCGTGTAGATCATGTATCATGCAGATACCCATATTCTAGTCATGCAACACCATTCAAGTCGCACAGCAGTTTGTGTTTTTCTCTCAGGTCAGTCTTAAAAAAAACAAAACCAAACTCCAACCAAAGGCCAAAATGTGCCACTTAATTTCTCTACCAGTTTTGTTATTTTGTGGCTTGTCTTCAGCTCTGAAGAGACTAGTGAGAGAAAGGACAAAGATTTGGAGATTTGGCTCAGTTTAGATGGTGTATTTAATGTACCGGGAGTAAATTACTTGGCTTTTTCCTTTACCCATAGGTCCCCCATTTTTCTCTGTGCTCTCTTTGTTGGTGCATATGCAAGCCATATGTTTCAAAAGTAGTGTAAAAAGCCTGTAATACATCTGGCAAACTAGTTCATTCCCTGTATGTCGATGAACAGGAGATGTTTTCTCATTGTTTGAGTAACTGAAAATGGAAAAACATCTATATGGCTATGATAATGGTACTTTGCTACTACTTATTAAAATGATCGAGTCCCCAATATATGTTTCTACCATTAATGAGGGAAAGAGGAATAACTGGGTGACTTGTTACATTGCTGGTCACAGCCTCATTAAAGTTGGGTTTGGTGGTGGTGTTTTTGTGGGGTTTTTTGTTTTGTTTTGGTTTTTTTTTTTTACTGTTTCTGGACAGAATGATACATTTGATGTCTTGAGTATTGTGCCTTTATCCTATCTTTTACAGCTAGCCTTCTGGTTTACTTGCCAAATTCATTATAGGTGATCGTCATAACATTTCACTTTAAGATATACCGGCATGACTTTAGATATTTTCAAAAATATAATCCCAATAGTTTAAATAGGGTACTTCCATTTGCTCCTCTCAATCTGATTTTGCTTTCAATTTGTTTGACAAATTTCAACTGTTACTTTCTACTGCAGTATAAAGGTAGAGTTTCAAGTTGGGCATAGCAAAAAAAGCAAAAGCAATAAAGTTAGATATGTGCATTACATTATGTTAACATATAATTAAAAGTATGACTGACACATTTGCAATGTTCTGTAGAGGATTTTCTGAACATTCCCGGTTTATTTAATCACTTAGACGTCTGCAAATCTCAACACGAAAGTTTTTACAACAGTTTTTTCTGAAGTGATCTAATTCTCCTCTTTTAAAGAAAGCCAGGAAGTGCAAAAGCTATGCTGTTTAGCACGTCACAATATTCTCCAACAGTACAGAAACAATCTGTCATACAGGCTGTCAATATTCCTAGCTCTGAAGGAAGATATTATACATTCCCTATATTTGTGACTTTATTGATCTTTTGTCATTCCCACAGAGTGAAACTGATATTTTCTAACAAAATGTAATTTGCTGTAACAAACAAGCAGTCAAGTGCTGATGAAAAGGATTCTAGGAAATGGCCACTCCGTCTACAAATGAATTATGCAGGCCAACTCTACTTAGTTGATGTCTGCTTTGTATGCACTTTCTGATGCTCACAGTCCTTATTAGCACTGTGCTTTTTAATTAAAAATAACTACATTTTCACTCATTAGCCTCGATGTTCCCAAGCTCATTAATTGGAATTTTCCAAAGTTCTGATAGGAATTAGTCATCTACCTCCCACTGAATTTTAATGATATTTTGCTACATGCTTGCAGCCATAAAATATTTCGTAAAAGAGACTGTGAACCGATGTAGCTGTTTGTATGTATGTCAAGTGTGCAACTTCTTTGCGCTGCTCAGGGATGAACTGCATTAAGGAAACTGGATTTTCAGAGCTGGTAATGGGCTGTTAGTCCAAAGAATTTGTAGATTATTGGTTTGTAGGAAAATTGAGGTATTTATTCTAGTAACTGAGACCGCATGCCTTTGACCTGTGCCTAACAGCCTTGTGAGAAACAAGCAAAACCCACATTGGTTGTTTTAGATTAACAAACTGGCACAGATTATACAAAATGTTTTCTCTGTATCAGTACTAAACTGTCCTGTGCACTTTTTTGATAGTAACTTGTATGCATGCTCAAAAGAGAAGGAAGGCACATTATGCAGCATCTTGATTTGCCCTTCTGGATGCAGCTCTGTGAACAGGAGGGAGTGGCCAGGCTGAGTTCTGGACAAAGCTTTTTTTACCATAAATCATACATAATTTTAATTTTGTTTCTGAAATAGATCTACAAACTACCCTGAAAGAGCACCTTTTCTGACAGTGTCTAACTGTTTATTACTGTGCTCTTTCAGGGTGATTAATAGGAGTATTGCAGATACAGCAAAAATGTTTTGCCTGACATGTAAAAAAGAAGTTAGTTATGTTTGTTCCTAGTTAGGAACGAGCTTGTTCCTGGCAAACTTGTTCTGCTGATGAGATGTCATGGGAACGAGAGATAAGAAAACAGTAAGGAGGGTTACCTGTTTCTTCTCCTGAAAGAAGTAAAAATGGAAGATGGCCAGTATGTCTTAAAAGCGGTACAGCTAAGGTAGTATTATAAAGCTGGAAAAAAGAGAAGTACAAGTAATGGAAATGTTTGTTCATTTTACTGCTGTAATCTGATATTATATATAAAGATGCTATATATAATGCTATAAAACCCAAATATTAAAGACTGCTTAAAAAAAATAGAGAAAAAGTAAAATATTTTGATGCCCATATTCATTAAGGATTTTGAGAATTTAAGTAAAATTAGAAATATTTTCTCTTTCACAGAAATAATTCTACTGGTTTCTGTAAAGCGCTACAGTGTGTTAACTCCTCTTAGTTTATTTATATGAAGGATATTGCGCAAGTTTTCCATTTGCCCTGAACGCACAACCTAAACAAATATAAGAGAAGAACATTAGCATAATTTTATTGTTAGGCCTTTTTATTAATTGTATTACTGTGTTTTACTTCATCATTACTTTTCTTTCAGTCCTTTTCAGGCTTCTTTAGCATTATTAGTTTCATTTGTAGTGACTCTTGTTTTACATTATATTTATATTGCCTTTTTGTCATTTAGCAGGAAACACCTTCAATTTTTAGAAATGGCAACCAACTGGTTTCTCTGCTAGATTTTTTTTTTCTTGGTTCTCTTCCATATCTAACAATATTCTTGTCTCTCTTAAAGATGTTAAATGTCTGACAGCAGAAATAAGACCATTAAGCCTCATCTGTTTGTAACTGCTACAAAGCCCACTGTAACTGATGATAAGGTTTGCCTTCATGTTAGTTACTCATTAATCTAAGATTAAAGAAACCCCAGTTTTGCACAGGCAAATTCAAGGCTCAATCTAATCAATGAATGCACAGGCCCACTGCTGTTTTCATTTATCACTGTTAGTTATCTGCAACATTAGAATAAATCTTACCATCTTATTTTCTTTTCATAAAATTGCTGAGGATAGAGGGGACCCATCTAGTCTCTGGCTGTCACTTGTTCAAGCCTAGCCTCTAGCCATCTCTTCTGTCTTGCATCCTGTAGCCATTGCTCTTACCTCTGTAAGGTCTCTGTGAAGATATTTAAGACTAAATCTAGGATCCATTTATATCTGATGTCTTTGACACAACTCTCTTGTAAAACCAAAGGATCAGGGTGGAGAAGAGTGGAAAACATTGATCTGTTGCTTGCACCTTCCTAAACTGAAAATTCAGGAGATGATATTCTCCCATATAAAATAAAAAGGAAGTAGGATTTTCTGTATTATTTTCTGTTATCTTTATTTTCCAGTTAATATTTATGAAAAATCCAGCCTTAGTACAAATACACTTGCAAATAGGGATACAGTGTGTTTCCCCAGGAAAAAAAGGTGTTTGGGAGGGGCAATGGAATGAGCCTGTGTTCATTTCTTATAGCTAAGTGCACTGATTTAGAAGCAGGAGACAAAACCCTGAGTAAAAAGAACTGATTATTTTGTGGGGACAAGTGCTATGAAACATTTTTGACCTAGTCTTAAATGTTTAGATGCTGTCTTACTTCACTGTGTATACCCGTTATGGTTAATTTCATACAGTTAGGGCAAACAGGTATTCCTTTAGGCTTCTCTGGCACCACAAATATCAGTTGGAACATAAATGAAAACGAATAGTCACTGCTTATTTGTATTATGTCACATATTCCTGTATTTCCTTAGTTAATATTTACTTATTGTTCCAAAGCAGATTGTGAGTTTTGCTGGTATATTTTTGCAGATTTCTCTATTTGATATGTGAGTTAAGCAGTATCACTTTCAATAAACAAACATGTGTACTTCAGGCAAACTGCAGCAAGAAGAGAAAAATCAGCTATGACTTGATTAGATTTTTGTTTTAAGCTAAAAGCTGGAATTCGATTGAGTCACAGCAGGGTCAGCTTGAAGAATTACAGCACGTAAGGAAAATGTAAGGATTTGGTCAGGTTTTTAACTGAGTGTTATTCATGCAAAAGTGATTTAAATAATCCTCCTTTTCAGATGTTAAAGAGCTTTCATGATAAACAAAAAACCCCACTCCCCTCCCAACCACCCCAGAAATAATCTGTGGGTATTTACTGTAATGCCTAACATCATTCTCTGGGCCAAGTGTAGCTTGTCCAGCTGTAAATATCGTCCTCAGTGTATTCTGAATTAAGTGTGTAATGGTGCCACCATGGTGTCCTGTCCCTTTCTACATTTTTGATCTTCTTGTCTTTCATTCTTAGTGGTGCATTTTAGAATCTAGTCCTATTGCAAGTTGAACTAACGTATATTACTGATGTATTTACTCAGATTTGAAGTTAAAAATGAAAAAAAAAAAAAAAAAAACAAACAAAAGACCAAAACAAAACCCAAAACTCTAAAGCAAATTTAAAATTACTGTGGATCTTGTAAATAATAAGAATTCCAGGAAAGAGGACAACCATTTTAACTGACTCAACAAATGAAGGCAGCAATTTGTCACAGTGATTGCACTGTGAAATTAAGTAAAACATGAAAAAACATGACACCCAAGAATCATATCACCAAGTCAGGGAAATGCAGTTGAATTTCCTCAGTGTAGAGGGAGGGAAAAACTACGATAGTGCCTGCTTAATTATATCCCTGGTGGTCTTTTAAGTTAGGATTATGATTCTGATTTTGAAGTAATTAAAAGCTGATGAACAGATTTTTTTTTTTTAAAACATAGACTTTCAGTAAAGCAAACTTGAGGAAATTGTGACTCAATTCAAGTGGAGTTTTCTTTTGACTTCTATGAAGCCATCTTTAATCTTTTTTAAGAAGGGCTCTACAAATATTCTCGTGATCTCTCTTCCCAGGCTTTTTTATTTTTGTCCATGCCTTAAGTGTATAGAAGTGTAGAGAAAGCAGTCAGAATGAGGGCCCATAGTCTGACTATAAGAGATTGAGAAAGTATTCAAAGGAAGTGCCTGATAGGATAGGACATTGAGGTGCTGGAGCGTGTCCAGAGAAGGGCAATGAAGCTGGTGAAAGGTCTAGAGCACAAGTCTGATGAGGAGCGGCTGAGGGAACTGGGGTTGTTTAGCCTGGAGAAAAGGAGGCTGAGGGGAGACCTCATTGCTCTCTACAACTACCTGAAAGGAGGTTGTAGAGAGGTGGGGGTCGGTCTCTTCTCCCCAGTAACAAGTGATAGGACGAGAAGAAATGGCCTCAAGTTGTGCCAGGGGAGGTTTAGACTGGAGATTAGGAAATTTTTCTTCACTGAAAGGGTTATCAAGCATTGGAACAGGCTGCCCAGGGAAGTGGTTGAGTCGCCATCCCTGGAGGTATTTAAAAGACGTTTGGATGAGGTGCTTATGGACATGGTATAGTGGTGGTCTGGGTAGTGTTAGGTTTACGGTTGGACTCAATGATCTTAAAGGTCTTTTCCAACCTATACGATTCCGTGAAATGCTCGAGGATGAAGAGAGATCGAATTTTCTATCGCTACCTAGTTCAGTAAGGGACAGGGCTCAGTAAAATCTAAGTGATACTTATATTGTTGCAACTTGTCTTGACCAGAGAGATGTTGACACAGTGAAGGATGTTTTGGTAGTATGGTACAAAGCTCTTTAAATGCTTTGCAAGAATTACATGCATCAGTAATTAAACATAGAATTCTATAACTTTTTTTGTGATAACTACAGATCCTAGCTTATAATTTTTGTTGCTTTGTACAAAATCCCTTGATTAGGTTCTTCAGCCATCTGCTGTAGGACAACAATGTATGAAAATGTAAGCAGAAAGAGCAGGGTGTTGGTTTTGGCATTTTTATGAATTAGACACGTGTTTGACTTCAAAGTGGTCAGAAGTCATCTTTTGCAAAGTTAATTAAAAAGAAAAAGCATGCTCTCTAATGAATTAGACACCAACCATTAAAGCATTAAATTAAATTTGCATACTTTGTCACAGTTGGCATTCTTCATACAAGAAGGTGAAGAGGCATGTATAGCTGGGAAGATCCTGAAGGATCTGTCAGCCTGAGAGAATAGTTTATACACTGCCACTTTTGCTGTTCCTGGGTGCAACACCACTAAACATAGATAAATGAAGTAATTTGCATTCAGAGTAGTTGGAGTGCAGTCCAAGGTAGTCAGCCAAACTCTTTCTTCCTGTGGGAAGACAGAGGGTACCCTTAGAGCACAATCCGTACTAGAACTGTGATAGCATTGCTTAAGCATAGGACTTACTGGAAATTTCAGCAAAAGAGGCTTTTTCCATTTTGACCTGAGAGAAGGAATACCCTTGCCAAAAGCCTACCTAGGTAATGTGAACAGAAAAAAAAATTTTATTCAAATGTATTAAGCAACAATGTCAAAACCAGACTTCTGTGGAAAAAAAAAATCTCTATGTAGTACAGTATCCCTGAACCTCCGGTTTGGGAGCAAAGGGATCTAACTGATTTCATAACAATACAGCTTCATATGTAATAGGTCCTAATTTCAGCAACAGTCTCAAAGTCTGTTGACCCTTTACATAAACCTGTATATTACTTCTTATTGTCACTCCTTTTTGCAGGTCAATATTGTATCTGATATTTTTGGTAGAATGCTTTTTTCAGTGGTTCTGTGCTTTCCGCATGAGCCATTATCTTTTCAGAGCTTAATCTATTTCTCTTAGAATACAAAAAAAATAGACTGAAAATTCATGCTTATCAGTACAGTTTTACAGCCACAGGAAGGACTAAGTCTCTTTAATAAAACTTCTGTTAGTTAATGCTTGAAATGATAGTTGCTAAAAAGTCTGCAGATAATTTGATTGCATGAGAATGGCTGCTATCTGTATGAGCATACTGTGTGATATTTGGGAAAAAAAAAAATAAAAAGAGAGAGGAAAAGAGAAAACAAGGCAGAGAGAGTAAACAAGAAATTTGTGACCAGATATGCCTCAATATGCATCAAGTTTGCCCCCTATGGAAATTTTGAATACAAGTGAACAGAAATGGTTTTAAATATTGGAGACTCTAAGACAATAGATGTTTCTGTACTTTATATTAGAATAAGCATCATCAGCATTAGCACAAGGATTTCTTTAAGTGGCTGAATGGTGTTAAATCCTGCATACAATAGAGGCACCAAAACCTGCATGCATTTGACATACACATATTACAGGAATTACATTGTTTCAAGCAGTATTAGTCAGAAAAATGGGAACAATGCACTGGGTGAATCAGAGCTGCTTGTTCTCTTCATATACATACAGATTTGTGTCTGGGCAGCTGAGGCACCAGTCTAGACATGGTTCATTTATGCAGAGATTCCTGTTCAGCAAAACTTTTACATATCTGAGCAGTCCTGCCAAAGCTTTTTTTTAACCATAAAGTGATTGCTGCTCAATGTAGTGACTTGGGTATAGTTGTTGTTTATAGTTTGTAATTTTTCAATTTGGAACACAAAGTAGCCCATACACTGGAGTTGTTTACTTTTTTGCCTAAGTTATTTACCTACTGTTGTTTACTTTTTTTGCCTAAGTCAGAGTTATATTTACTTTTAAAAAATGTTATGTTTTAGCTTTCTTTATACTGATTTGTAAGCTATTATTTTTAATGGAGCCTAGATTTCAAAGCATTCATAAGTGTATGCTTAATGGCTGATCTTTCGAAATTCTTCATAGACGTGTGGGACATTGAATATCCTTTTCAGAATTTGTATTGTAATCATCATATTAGAAATGTGAGTCTAGTTTTTTTTAATTGTCAAATAAGGCATATAATTTGCATTCTCAATGACTGAAAAAACCTCCACTCAAATAAAGAGCTTGCATGATAATTTTCTTCATACTATAGAAACAGCTTCTAATCTAAGATTGTGCACCTTACAATGAGAAAGATTTAATTATGAAAATCTGATGAAATGCACTTTTATTACAGATTTTCTAAAAGAATGCAATAAAAAAATCTTTGACTAGAAAAGATTTAGGTAAACCATTTTATCATCTATTGTCAAGCCTTTAATGTTCCCTTTTGTTATCTGACTTGAAGAAATTTTCCATTCCGATTTTCTCTTTGTGAGCTTCATAAGCCTTACTAAATGTTGGGTCACCAGATACAGACCCTTTAATCCATTTTCTTGCACTTTGAAATAAGGTGAATGCTTTTTTTGACTTATTATACAGGTAATGATAAAGATAGAGATATGAATCCCAAAATCTGCAACCCTACCTTCATAAATGAAGTATACGTTCTTGTGTGCTGATATAGTGCCTACAGAGGTGTGACTTTCAGCAAGATGTACTCCCATCATTTAAATAGTTCCTGAGTTGAAACTCTATCAAAATGCTGTGCTACTGTTTTGGCCGTTTTCAGTCATGCTGTACCACAGAAGATTTATATCCATGACATTAACACAAAGAGCATCATAATGACAAACAGTGTGTTTCTTTCTGGAAAAAAATGCTGGGCTGTATCTCATCAGTGTTTACATTTTACCTTCAAAATAAGAAAAAAATCCTGAGGTGTTTTTAAGAAATGCCTGTTGCCTTTTGCATGACTGAGCTGTGTTGTGGTACATTGTATGAATGCACATGAAATGACATTTGGGAAAAGTGGGTGATTGAACTGTGAAAGTTACTGAGAATCTATAGCAGTTACATCTGAGTTGCACTTTGTGCTAGTATACCAAAATAATTAGTGTCTGGTTTCATTTGTAACGTAAGCATGAATTGCTTTCATCCTAAAAAGAAAAAAATATTGTGGCTTTGACATTATTTTGGCAACTGAAAACATAATTTCAGTCTTGAAATACCATTTAAAAAGGTAGCACTAGGAATTTTTCAGTAACAGTAAAACAATATTCTTAATATGTGAAAATGCCCCAAGACGTCTAGTTTCTATGAACAGAAGTAAACAGAAAACCAGAATTTAAAATTATTATTTCCTGATTAGATCCAACACAAATTAATTAAAGAGTCCTGGTTTCATATTTGTTTAGAATT
The DNA here is from genome assembly GCF_035582795.1 of Mycteria americana. Taxonomy (NCBI): domain Eukaryota; kingdom Metazoa; phylum Chordata; class Aves; order Ciconiiformes; family Ciconiidae; genus Mycteria; species Mycteria americana. Next base: position 43,706,562 of record NC_134371.1, read on the forward strand.
TCATCAACCGCAAGAATAAGTTTATTGCATGATCTGCTGCAGAGCCGGAAGCCTATCCTTCAGTCAGCTGGTGATATTGTCTTTTGAGAAGGAGAGGTAAAATCTATTGGTTGTCCTACAGTGAAGCCACTTTAAAAGGATCTGAGAACATAAAAGTAATGTAAACAATGCAGCTTTCCAGCAAAATTTTAGATGCATGAGTAGTTCTTATTTATGTGACTGGTTTAGCTAACTGCATTAATATTACCTATGTGAAAAAGAGTTATTTAAATAATCTTAACTGAAGTAGTAAAACCTTATTCCATTAAAATAAAAGCATGAATTCTGCTTTTTTTAATTATTACCTGAGTTATACTTTTGTTATTGTTCAATGTGATTCAGTCTTCTCAAAAACCAGTGTTAATCAGATTTTCCATTGATGACTTGGGTTTCGAATCAGTACTTGAATGAACATATCTATTGGGTCCAGCTGAGCATCACATCAGTGTGATGCAAATTCAGCAGAGTCAATGGAAATTTGGTAACCTAGGCCTAGAATAATGAGTCCCCCAGAACGACTTGGCTGAGTAAGGAAACAGGAGGTCTGAACAGGAAGTGTGAATAGGGATATTCTTCATAACAAATATGTTTAGCAAAATTACAAGTGGGTAATATGTAAAGGCTTCTCTGCATGTAGCCCTTTAATTTTTTCAGGGGGAAAATGTACAAAACATCATTTATCTGTATTCATACATATGGAAACTGAAAGTGAAAACAAACTCTGTTTTTATAACTCCTAAAATACTTTTCATAATTTTATCCTTAATTTTGTAGGTGGACAATCCAGTGTAAATCAGCTTATTTCTGTTAATACAATTAAGGTGTTCATTTCTCCAATAATTAAAGTGAAGACTAAGGAAAGACTAGAATCATTTTACATGGGGGGAGAGATGAGAGGGTGTTTAAGCTGCCAAGATGTAAAGTAATTTAAAAAGTTTTGAGCTGAAAACATCTTGTTTTGTTCTGAATATATAAGGTGAGCTTTTTGGTCTGGCAAAATGAGCAATACCACTTAATACCCAACTCTGTACCAAAGGTCAAGATACCACTTAGATGAGTACAGCTCAATTTCAAGATCAGGAATGTTGAGCAGGAAATAGCAGCTTATATTATATCATCTTCTCTAATGTCCACAGTCCTGGTTCCCGACAAATAAGGTGTCCTGCAGATGAGACAGCCTTTGCAGTTACTCTAAGCTGTACCTGATTGTGATAGCCCCCAACAAACAGCTGGAGATGCTTAGGGAGAAGCAGTGCTCTTAGTTTCTGTTAAGTCTCTGACCTAAAGTCAGGGCTGGGAACCATATGCTGTTCCTATGCAACCTGGGCATTTCTTTGTGCCAGTAATATCATAACCAGCAGTTTGCAGTGGTTTGACATGCAGCTTGCATTGTAGGAGCTGTGCAGAAAAGGCTGAATACATCAGCAGATCTGACTTCTTACAATGATAAAAGATGTCTTCATTATGTGAACTTTAGATGTATGTGAGTTCCTAAGCACCTCCTTACACTGTGGAGCATCCTAGATTTGAATGACTTGAGAAAAGCTGAGTTACACTCAGTCCTTTTACAGGATTGCGTGCTTGCTTTGTATTCTCTAATCCACATGAATATTTTTATTATCTAAGATTTTTAAATTAGAGAAAGGAAAAAAAAAAAAAAAAGCCCCTGTCTAAAGGAAATCAGGAAATCACTTATTAGACAGCTTGGTACCATGAGCTTTGTCCTTGAGAGCAGCTGAGGCTTTTTGGACTGTTCAGACAAAATTACCTGTAACAGAAAGTATTTTTAAACACATGTTATTCCAAGGTAGGCAGCTGCTCACTGCAGGAGTCCTTCACTCACTGCTGTGCTCAGCAGTTAACTTTCACTACTTAAAGGCAACAGGGCATGGAAGGTAACTTCAACACATTGTTTTTCTATTAGTCTTTACTCTCTACTCAGTATTATCAAAGTGACCATATTTTGACAGGAAGAAAATGATGGAAACCCAACAGAATGTAGCTGAGTTGATGAAGTTTAATATCAGAGAAAACACTTCATTCTTAGATTAATGTTAATACAAACCACCCAGAAATAAAACTCAGAGGCTATTAATTGGAACAAGAATGACCACCTATCTGGGATATAAAACAGTTTCCTTTTTTAACTAGAGTATTAATTTCTCTCCTTTAACATGCTCTTTCAGTTCTATGGAATGCCAGCATATTGTAATAATAACCAGTACATATTATCTTCAGTAATATTTGTAGTTATAGAATTCTAGTCTGGCAGTCTGCTTGAATTTTCATAACTAACAAAATAAAAACAAGTTAGAATGCCATCAAAGGAGGAGTTAGTGAGGGAAATTTGGAATATTAAGATTGAAGGAACAGCTAAAAATATCTCTGGGGTAACAAAACAAAATTAGAAAACTAAATATACTTTATAAATACTACATACTTATGTAAGCTACTATGCACTCTTATTAAATATTGCAAAACTGCAGAGGTCAGCAGTCTTTTACTTTTTTTTCTTTCCAAAATTAGAGGATAAAAGTGATTGTAAAAAACTATCTCAAGGCAGTATTGTTTCCAGCTCATAACCTTGCAACATCCTTCTTGGTATCATTCAAAGTCTGCTCTTGTATCATCTTCAGAAACCTGCTATAGATTGCTGACTTCTGTGCTACTCAGCAAGCCTTACATTTGATCACCCAGTTATTAGATTTACCAAGAATATAATTTTTTTTATATTTTGTAATGCAAGTCTATTCACTTAAGGAAATTAAATAGATTTTCAATATATAAAATAATTCTGTAGTCAACATGGTATCCTAAAATTTTGCATAAACACTCATGTAGCATTCAAATTAAGAAGCATGAACAATTTTCAAGTAATGCATTTGTCAAAGTGTTGATGTCACAACTCAAAGTTTCAGAGAAGTGTTTCAATCATTTAGACAATCCAGTATAGAAGTGTATCATCACTTGTAAGGACTTGTAGCATTGTTTATTTAGAAAGTTGAATGATCTCTTCAAGAAGTTTGTATGTTTATTTTAGAGAGCAAACTATCTTATTTTTTTTATAAACTGTCTCTTAAAGACCAGGAAGATGCTCTTGAATAAATCAGTGTCCTAAACTTTTTATTACACCATCAGCCTGGTTTCTGAGATCCTTTCAAACATTTACGAGGAAATATTATCTCATTTCTCTTCTTTTCCAGTTTTAGAAGTATTTTTTTTGGTTGAACAGTATAGAGTGTTCATAAGTAGTGTGTCTCTACACAATTTCTCAAGGGCAAGCTAAGTTCAAGAAATAATTTGCATTCCATGGTTTCTGTATAAACTCTTGCATAACTGAGACAGTGAGTGTTAGTTTTGTCCAGTTTTCATCTCTGTCTCTCCTATGAATATTCCCTCAGAAATTAACAGTTTTATAAATTGCATGGAGTATACCTCCTAGAAGCTCATGCTCACACAAAGAGGTAATATTTAGTCCTGTGCAACCTGCTCTAGGTGACCTTGCTTGAGCAGGAGGGTTGGACAGGATGACCTCCAGAAGTCCCTTCCAACCTCAGCTATTCTCTGATTCTATTTAGAATCACAGAATCATAGAATGCTTTGAGTTGGAAGGGACCTTTAAAGGCCATCTAGTCCAACCCCTCTGCAATGAGCAGGGCCATCTTCAACTAGATCAGGTTGCTCAGAGCCCCGTCCAGCCTGACCTTGAATGTTTCCGGAGATGGGGCATCTACCGCCTCCCCGGGCAACCTGTTCCAGTGTTTTGCCACCCTCATTGTAAAAAATTTCTTCCTTATATCTAGCCTAAATCTGCCTTCTTTTAGTTTAAAACCATTGCCCCTTGTGCTATTGCAACAGGCCCTACTAAAAGGTTTGCCCCATCTTTCTTATAAGCCCCTTTTAACTACTGAAAGGCCGCAATAAGGTCTCCCTGCAGCCTTCTCTTCTCCAGGCTGAACAACCCCAACTCTCTCAGTCTGTCCTCATAGGAGAGGTGTTCCATCCCTCTGATCATTTTTGTGGCCCTCCTCTGGACCTGCTCCAACAGCTCCATGTCCTTCTTGTGCAGAGGACTCCAGAGCTGGACGCAGTACTCCAGGTGAGGTCTCACCAGAGCAGAGTAGAGGGGGTAGCTAAAGAGGCTTTAGGATGATTTCTGGGGTTGCCTCTCTGTCAGACAGGAACTCACACTGGAGAAAGCAGCAGCCATGTGATAATGATTCACCAGGGTGCTTGGTCACATGATACATTCTTTGTAGCAAGTAGTTTCAGCTAAAGAGCTAAAATAACTAGTCCTATGTGTATGTGAGCACAAAGGCTATGTCCTTTTTAGTAAGAGGACATGCAAATTTATTATAATAACTCTCTTTAACCCAGCTTCTCATGATATAAAATTCTCTGTCCCCACAATATATTCCTCCGCTTCATCAACTTGGTTATCCCAATAAGACTCTGAAGCTTTGAGAGTATGTGCTGTCTGTTTCTCACTATGGAACATGTTGGTATGCCTCCAGAAGACAGTATAGATATAGCCAGAGATAATTATCCCTACCTAAATGATAACCAGTTCCTTCCAAGCCATTTGAGACAGATTGTTGACTTCCTCTCCTTTCCTACATCTACTTCTGTAAATGATAGGATAAGCTGTAATGATTTACAGTATATACTTTCTTAGGTAATGATTTACTATGTTTCTCTGTAATGATGACCCTCGATGTCTAAAGAGAAAGGCAGTTAAATACCTGTTTGCTAGTATGTTTCCTATAGTTTCTACAGCATTGGCAGCTGAATGTGCTTCACTTTTCTATGGTCAATTTGTCTTCAGCAAAAAAAAAGGTTAGCTGTGTCCCAGTAAAAGGATTTTTCTTTATATGCCACTTACAAAGTATGACTTTCATTGATGAAGTCGGGAAGGATATTATCAGGTATCAAAGAACAGATGTAAAATGACAAAAAAGACCAAGAGTGTAGATAAGTGATGCTTATCTAGTGCATTAATTTATAAAAGTCTTGTTTATCTATAGTAGTAAAGGGGCTTGTAAAAGCCACAGTCACCATGCATTTTTTTCAGAATGCTGTGGGGTAGAGAGGTGTTCTTTCGCTGCTGTCAAACATACAATGCTATTACCAAACCTGTTCTTAGTTATTTGTTCTTGTATCATGTCTTGTAACACACTGAAGTTATGCAGTCCAAGTTTTGTTTCATGTTTTTGTTTAGCTCTCCCTTTTCCTGAATTCACTTGGTAAAACCCTCACCTTAAAGGCTTTATTTTCCTCTCCATCTGACTATTCAGACTGCTCGCACCATATTAACTCTCCCTTGTTTACACCTTTGTGAGGGGGTTCAACCAAATGAGCTGCTTTTCTTCCTTATAGACACTGGAATAACAGTTTCTCATTCGTTATAAAGTGTGATCAGATCTGATTCACTTTACAAAAGTTAGACTGTTTTTTCCTGACTTGCTTCTGCCATGAGGCAGGGAAACAGCCATTTGAGTTGAACAAGAAAATGCAATTTGAATGTTTTTACAATTTTATCTTCAGTTACTCATGAATTGTTTACTTGAAGATCTGGTAAATCAGAAAGTAATTAATTTTTATTTTTAAAATAACCTGAATGCATGATCAATCTTTTAGAAGCATGTTCTTGTTTTGCTGGGAAATGTTGCATATTTACAAGAGAACTTGCTCTACCTGGCTATGCTGTAAGTTGGGATAATTATTTTGTGCCCCCCCTTTTTTTTTTAACAAGTCTGCAATACTTACAGCCTCAAGTTTGAAACAGTTAAAATGCATCTGCCATTATATTTCTTTGTTTCTTTCATACTTAGAAGAATGTAAGTTAAATAGTATTTACATGTTCTTAGCTTTTTATGGCTGGAGTACAAAAGGTGAATGGGTGTCTACAAACAGCTGAGCTGGTTAAGAATTAAGTAAGCTCATGAAGTCGACACAAAAGAAAACAGTAAGAATTACTCCTTTTTCATTTCTATCTTTTGAATTCCAAGAGATTGTAAAATATTTTCTTTACAGAATTAATAAAAACGTTACCACTTTATCATCCCTACAGTGGAATACCTGAATTGGCAATTGGGCCATTTGAGTTCTGGAGGTGACAGACTAAATCCTCAGCTGAACAAGTGCTCTGTCCAGTGTGCACAGCTTGCTCACTAAATAACTGTAAATTTTTAACTTTTGAAATAATATCTTTTCTATATTTCTGAGTATAAAAGATAACATTAAAATTTACTTCACCTTAAGTCACTATTTCCCTTGTCCTTGCTGATAAACACTACCTTTCTTAATGTAAACTGTGAAAAAGGAACGGATAGCTACTAAGCCAGGAAAGCTTCAAACAGGCAACTTGTAATGTAAATGTTTGGGTTTTGCTAGTAGAAAAATGTTTTTGTGTTTTTTGATAAAGCATTATTCTTTTTGCGAACAAAATATTATCTGAAGGAAACTGATTAATTCTCAAGTGCAGTAAAGAAATCTGTAGGCTGTGGAATTGCTCATAAGAAGTTAAATTTGTGGTATGTCCAAGGCAAAGGAGAACACTCCATGTAAAACCTCTGTATGCTTAGGACCTGAACTTCCATCCATTCTCAGGCAAAGGAAGGGTAAAAAGTTATGGATGGCCAGATGAAGGTGCTCTTAATAAGGTGCCATAGACTTTGAAAAAGAAGAGGTATGTTTCTCAAGGCAAATTCTTTGTAAAACAACAGCAAAAAAAGAAGTAAATAAAAGCTGTAAACACCTTTGAGCTGTAAGTGTGGGGTTAATTGGACAAGTGAGATTTTCAGGTAGTCTAAAAATTATAGAACTTTCTGTAAGCCTCTCCCCCATTACACTCAACAATTTTAATTGATACCACTAAGGGAGCGGTCTAAGATACCAAGAACCACTATTTTAGCAGTGCAGTAGCCTCCCAACTTCTGATCTTTGAAGTTGGCTTTTAAACTGCTTGCAAAGTGTGTATCCTATTCCCGTCAATTCTTTTCTGTTTACCAAGCATTCTATGTATTTTGAAAGAAATTAAACAGAAGCGAGGGCTAGATATAAGTATAAAACAATCCAGTCTGAACAAGATATTCCTCAAAACAGAGCATGTTGATTTTAGAAACCCGCAGCACTTGGTATGAGTGGAAATTAACAGACATCTGAAATAATCAGGAACATTGAGTAGACCTTTGCTACTTACCAAACTAGCAAATATGTTTCTAAAGGTCATTTCCATGGAAGTGGAAACTAGGGACTTTGCCCTTTATGGATAGCTTCATAGTGGATGAACATAGACTAAAATTTGTTTAGATTTTTAAGTTCTGCATAGTTTAAAGCTGCAGGGTCTACCAATATGTTGATATTAATGTTTATCCTATTCTGAAAAAAATATGACTGAAGAACTAGTGAAAAACATAAGAGTCAAAATACTGAATTTTGAGCAATGAAAGTAAAGATGATATTTTCAGTTTTTGTCTTTTTTGGCAATTAGAGTGTTTACACTCTTTTTCTTTAGGCTTTATTAATACCGATTTAACTTGATTAATTGTTTTTGGTAAACACCACCACTATTGAGTATTTGGTGTTTACATAATATCAATTAAAGAACCAAAAACCCCCAAATAAACAGGCACTGTTAAAACAAGTCTTTGAAGTCTAAACATTTCTGAAGTGAAAAACGAGGTATAAACTGCCCTCCACTTAACCTTCCTCCCTCCCCCAACCTAATATATCTCAAAACTTTTACAGTGTAAAATACCTCCAAGCTTCTTTCAAACATCACAGAAAATAATACATTGAAAAGAGAATCCTCCTCTCACCTCGATCTATAATATAGTTTCTGGTTTTGCAATTCACCTTGAAATAAATTTCATTCTTTTTTGTTCTTTGTTTATTTTCCTTTCATTTTTTAACCTGTCACTGTCTTTTGTAGACTTGTGTCCATATCACGTTGTATCACAATTTAACTTACTGTTTAGGGGGTTTTAGTTTCATTAGAGAGGTTAGTGTTGACTTTGGGCTAGAAACCAACCATATTCTGTCACTTAAGAATTTATTTTGGTGGCATGGTGTAACACTCTTGTGCACTGCATTTTTCTCAGGTTCAGCCTTCTGTCTTCTAGTTTTCAAAAATATCAGCTTTAAAGAACTATCTCTTTTTAGTAAAACTTGTATCAAATATTCTGTAGTTGTTCAATAAGTTCATGTTCATCAACTCGTTTTGTTCTTCTGTTCCACTGTGAATAATTTCATTAATTGTCAGACGCCTGTATACATTGACATATCTAGATGTTTTGTACATAATAACAAATTATGTATTTGTTGTTATCCAAATCTCCATCAATGAATTTAATTATTTAGTGAGGGATAAGTTACGTGATGTTTACAACTAACTTTGATGGCCAAAACAGTACAAGAGAGTTTGAAGATACCCAGGAGAAACCAAAATTATTCAAGGAATGATTTTATTGAACACACAGAGTGAGTGCTTGTTAAAATAAACAGCTCATTTAGATAATCTTTTCTTATAGTTCTGGTATGGTGTCTTGAGCTGGATTGAGTAAGATACCCTCAACTGTTTGTTGTTTTGCTGAATTCTTATGTCCAGCTGGCCTGTGGTTCTGCGTGGTGGCTCCAGTTTATGCATGATTTTTCTATTGATTATCTTAAATTCTGTACAAAACATCTAACTATTTTAACAAGAGAGCACCCTAGGGACCATTTCTTCATCTACAGGAAGTTCCTTCTGACAAAGTGTCTTCTCTACTACAAAGGGTAGAATTTGTTTCTACACCAGGAACTACCTGCGGAAGCTGCTAGGACACCCAGGTCCTCATCTCAGAAGGTTATCAATGCATTTAAGGATTCGGGGAGTGCCTATCAGTTGGTTTATGCTTGGCACAAGCTGCCTGGAGGAATCTCTGGGTCTGGCCAAAGTTCTTACCTGGAGAACTCCTGTAATAGTCACATGCTTTGTTGTGAAGTCAGTTAGGGTTTCAGTCAATCAGCTTCTCTCAAGCCGGTCCATTGCCTAGCACAGAGACTAGCTTCAGAGTTCTTTGGATCACCCAGGGAATCCAATGTGCTGGATGTACACATAGATATAGTCCTGATACCCAGCTACACTGCAATAGGACGAAGTTGAATTTCATCCTTATATTACAGTTACAACTTAAATTCCATAGATTGTGCCACAACTTTAATTGTAGCTCAGCGAAACACCTCTCCCTTACAGTAAATCATGTAAATTATTACCTTTCAGATAATTTTTAAATAAAAAATATGTTTTTTAAAATTATGTCTCTGACTAGGAACTCCAAAATATTTTCTGCAGTGTTCTAATGATGGATTTATAATATACATTGATGGGTTTAATACAGTTGCTGTTATATCTGTACTAAGGTATGATTCAGTTTAGTTTCCCATTGTGTGGATTGTGTTTTGTGTAAAGTGTTATATTTTGGACTACTTGTTGACAAGTATCTAATAAACAAATGGTCACAGCATTTCTCCTTAATGAGATGGACTATGATATTGATATACTGAAAAGTATTTAAGCCAGACCACAACAGAGTGGTGTCAGTTTTCCAAGAAAAGTCTGTTTAGTTCTTGTGGTTTTATTTAAATTTTGTTTCAGAGTTTCAATAGTTTGTGGACTATTAGAAACTCACATGTTCTTTTCTTGTATGTCCAGTACTGCTGCTTAAAAATGCCATTGCATGTCTCAGTGGTACCCAGTGTCACAGATGTGTAACTGGGTGACTGCACCATAATAATTCAGAAAGAGGAGAGGAAGGAATGTAGTACGGAGACCAGCAATGTGCGCTGGAAGAAGCAGAACATTGTTTAAGCTTGGATGTAATCAAGTTGTTGTTTAAGCTTGGATGTCTTGATCAAAGAGCCTTTAATAACAAGCTTCTGGAGCCTTCTCTGTCACTGTTCATCCTTTACAAAAGTAACTTGTCCTGTGTGATATTATTTAGGTAAATTTTCATTTCAAACCCTTATTTAAGCTGACAACATAATTCAAAGTAAGTTTTTAAAGAGGGAGTGGACAATCATCTTTTCAGAACTACCACAGGTTCAGCATTAGAAAAACATGTGTATTTCTTTGGATGCTGTCCTAAGAATTTAACACTCGGTCTGAAATTCTACTATGTTCTTTATTTACTAGAGTATCCTGAACTAGTTACTTCATGTGCAAATCTTTATTTTTATCCTACTGTATTAGTACTAGGCAAAATCATTGTATATATGACTTGAAAATGCTTAAAAAAGTGCCTGACTTTAATGTTAATCATGTAATGACTCAAGCAGCTGTCTCAGCATGAGTAGGGCTAGTGGGAAAAGAAACTCCTGTGTTGTAAGGGTTATATAATATACCTCTGAGATGTTAAACATAATCCTGATGGTAAATATTTAGAACATTTCTCAAATACATCTGCCAGGATCATAAGAACTTTCACATTACCTATAACAAAACGTATTAGAGAAACAGTCATAGGATATCAAGAATTTTTATCTCTCCATATAAAGCATTTTGTAGGTAATTTCCTAACCTTGATTCCCACACATTTGCTGACAGCATTTTCTAGTACTAGCTCTAGCTAGTAGCTAGTACTTTATGAAGATTAAAAAAAAAAAAAAAAAGAGCATGAAGAATAATTGTTTACTGAAGTATGATATTATATTTCTATGTGCTTGGATATGATTCTTCTCTCACATATATGCAATGTTACTGTCTGTCACTATTTTAAGGAGTGATTAATATCCTTCTCTAACAGAAAGAGCTTTACACTCCTCAACCACACAAAAATGCAGTGATAGGAAAAAACAGTAATATTTAATGATATGCTACTGTGTTCATTTCCATATAGCTGTTCTAAATGAGAAAAATTATTGTATAGAATACCAGTCCTTATTGGGTTTGTCTGCCTATAGGATGTGGATTTACTCAATGTGAAAAGTGACATTTTAAACTCAACAATCTGATTTTTTCATCTAATCTGACTAGAAAAAAAAGCTAGTTATGTATTCCAGGTAAAAACAATTTCAGAAGTTTCATGAATTACCACAGTTTTCAATAATGCATTGAAAGTTTTAGCAAAAAAATCAAACAAAAATGAACTAAAAAACCCCCCTGCAAACAAACAAACAAACCCAACAAAACCTAGAAAGGCAGTAGAAAAAGTCAAAATGTTGCCTTACATTTGTGAAAAGATTTTCTGTTTGCCGTTGACTTAAAATTTAATGGTTAAAATATGAGTTGAATAACCTGAAGAGAAAATGAAACTGTATTTTTAGGCAAAACAAAAAACTTCATATCAATTCAAGACTTATCAGCACTAGAGATGCTTCAGAACAGGCTGTTTAGGTAAACATCTGTCACGTTTATAATCAATATCTGTCAGGAAACATGAAATAATGGTTGACTTTAAGCTGTTTCCAGTCTGTGATTCTGTTTAAGTAAATTTCTGTAGTAGATTCCCCCCCCCCCCCTTTCCAAACAAATAATAATGAAGAATAACAAATAACAGCAAACAAAATTTATTTGGTAGGCCCATTTTTTACTTCTTTTTTTAGTATTCCAGCTCACCCAGTGGCAACACTCTGCCTAATGCAACCCAGGTGGCTGTTGGCTTTCTTTTCTGCCAGGGCACATTGCTGGCTGAAATTCAACCTGTTGTCCACCAGGACCTCCAGGTCTTTTTCTGCCAAGCTGCTTTCCAACTGGTTATCCCCCGACATGTACTGGTGCATAGGGTTATTCCTCACCAGGTGCTGGAGTTTGCATTTCTCTTTGTTGGCCTTTATGAGTTCCTGTTTGCCCCTTTCTCCAGATTGTTGAGGTCCCTGTGAATGGCAGCACAACCATCTGGTGTATCAACCACTCCTCCCAATTTTGTATCATCTACAAACTTGCCGAGAGTGCACTCTGTCCCATTGTGCAGGCCATTAATGAAAGTATTAGTACTGGACCCAGTATCAACCCCTAGCGTACACCACTTGTGGCTGGCCTGCCACTGGACTTCATGCCACTGACCACAACAGTTTGAGCCCAGCAGTTCAGCCATTTTTCAGCCACTTCACTCATATTTGAATCGCAAATACCAGGGTTTGTGAAGCTGTGATAATGCATTGTATATGGTTCCAAACCTGTAATGTATTTCCACATCACAAGGAGCTCTATTTATTGTGGCTCTACAGGGATGTGTCCTGCACCTGATAGAGCTGTGAACTCCAAGGGGTTAGAGACACTACACGTACTGTGGTTTCCTTGGGCTGCACCAAGTATTTGAATACTGCAATGCAGTTCTTCCAGCATGAGTCACAGCCAGGTTGCAACTACAAGGCTAATGTGTATGTTTCACTGGTTTTTACATGGTTCATAGAGAATGCTGTATAGTCACTTTTGTAACTGCTTAGATGTGCATCTTCTTTACATGGGGAGTGTGCCTGAAAGAGAAGGCAAATTCAATGTATTTCCTTCACACAGCTGAGTTTGTAGTTGTTTGGATGTGAATCAGAGCATGTAAGAGTTGCTGGGGTTTCAGTTTTATTTTTTCTAGCTCTGATTGTAAGCTCATGATTTTAATTAATTACATCTCTTTTCCTCAGTAATTAATTATTTCTTTTCCTTTTATGACCCATGAATCTCATCCTCTATTTTTAGTTTCCTGTAATATATATATATAGTTTTATCATTTCGAGTGTGCATACACATTTTGTAATTTTGGTACTAGTCCAAACCCTCAAGTAGGTAAGCCATATGTTCAGTAAAGCAGCTTCAGAGTACAACAGATTGAGAAATCAGAATCTTGAACTAGCATTCAGCTTACACAGTTGCTGTTGCTGCCTATCCTTCCCTTATTTGGATATGTTGAAGTCCAGGGCACCTGTGGGTACCTGATAAACTGTTCTTCACAGTTCTGAAACTTTAACCTCTTTAGCTAGTAAAACTGGTCACTAAGCTAATAAGCATTTATTATTATTTATCATTTGAATGCTGTTACATGTACATAACCAATTACAGTTATGCTTGTCTTGCTGAAGACTAACTGTATGCATTGGAAATAAGTTCCCAAAATAGAAGGCTATCTGGAATGTTAAAAGTATTTTTCATATTCTTCTAGATTCTTCAATGTTCAGAAAAAACTGAAATGAACAAATATTTGTTGCCATATCGAACTAAGAATAGTAAAGAGCCAGAGGCCTGTATACTTGAAATGCAGTTAAAATTGATTGATTAAATAAGATGTTAAACTTCTGAACAGGTTTCTCGTAATTTGATGTTTGTATTGCAGTAGCTGTAGGATCTCAAACCCCATCCAAGATCTGGTCCCTGTCTCTCAGGTTCCACAAAAACTCGGAGTCAGGATAATACATCCTGCTCTGATTGGCTAAAAATTAAAATAGAAGAAATGAGAAGTAGATGGTGGAACAGAAAAATAAATTCAGAAAGGAGATAGCTGTAACAGCAGCTGGGATCAATTGGAATCCAAGTCTGTGACTCCTCATCAAGGACCTGTTCATTAGTATGTGCTTTCTTCCTCATGAAATTGCTTAGCTTTTTCTACCCTTGTAGTTCTAATATGAATGCAGTGATGCTGAAGTATCTCCTGCTTGCCTGGCTCTTGTGAGTAGTCTCCTTGCTCCACAACTGAGCAGTGTGGTTCCTCCATTGTGATATACCTGTTCTGAGTACCATCACGTTTCTGAGTTTCATGGGACATGTGATCTTAAGTGTCTCAAACTGGTCAGCCAGTAAACTATGGCTTGTATCAATTAGCCAGAGAGGGTTTTGCTGTTGCTTTTACATAACTGTTGACTGTATTTTAAGGCAGAAATGTTTCTGAGCTATAATGACTTTTGAGGTTTCATACTTCACGTGGCAATTTAGAAAACTTTCAAAATTATGTGAAATGCCGACTGACTCCTGCTCCTCTTTGTGTCCATATAAAAACTCCCTGGTAGACAGGAATGAGTTCTTCTGTAGGGTTCTTCTGCTGTAGATGTTTCAAAGGTAAGTCCAGTGATGTGGATTACTCTCTGCTTTTACAAGAAGAGGATCAAATTCAATGTTAAATTAAGTTTTAAACTGCTGTTCAAGATATGTTAATAGATGCTCTGAGCATTCACTGGAAAATAGCTATTTTATCATTGCATGCCTAATTTTAACTTAATTAGCAGTCTGTCTTGGGTAAAAGCTCTTCAGGAATCATTCCTTAGCATGGGTTATATAAATCACCACTTTTTTATTGCATAATTTTCTGTTGTTCTTGTCAAACTTGCTCTGACCAAAAAAAAAGGACAAAAAAAGAAAATTCCATAGAGTTCAATTCATGTCAGTAAGCTAGAAAGGTAGAAGGTTGACTTCTTTCTCATATAGAATAATTTAGATTAACAACATTTTTTGAATTCCTCTAAAATTATGAGCTTTAAATGATCTATCAAATAATTTATTTTCAGAAACAGTATTTTATATGTCTGTTTGGTATAATTTGTACCTCTTTTAACCTCATTAAAATCCAAGGAGATCCTTTTTTTATAGCCAAGGGAATATAGTGAAGGACAAAGTAGTGTCTGTCATTTCAATAAAGGAAAGTGAAAGAATCCTCCAAGTCATTTCTACTGAGAGATCTAATTGGTATATAGTAGGTCTCATGAGTTACCATTGTTATGAGAATTAAAGGACATTGGATCAGCTAATTAGAATTTATACAGAAGTCTTTCTGACAGAATAATCCCCAAAAATTAATTGGAAAAATATCTATTTGATAACGTTATACTAGCATATTCACAGGACTTCTACTTACTTTCTTCACTTTATTTTTTCACTTTTTGCTTCCTCAACAAAAATGTCTTCAATTGCTGTTTATTCATGCAGTTTCTAAAAGGTGCTGATGACTTATTACTGGAGGCATATGTGTTGTATTTGGGATGGGCTTATTTTACTGTTAAATTTATCAAATGTTAACTTCTTTTATTGTGAAATTATATCCATCATTAGAGGTGGATTATCATTACAGTACTTAAAATTCCTTCATATAAATGTTTTTGTGGGTTAAAAATAAATATGCAAAGGTACTGTGCATTATTTGGTTTTATTTTTGTATCTGATTACATCATTGAAATTAAACTTTTAAAGTACTTCTTCAGAATTCAAACTTTTCATATGTCTTCTATTTCCTTTAAAAGGAACCTAGTATTGATAAAAAATAAAGTTAAAGTTGCTAAGTGAGAACAGTACGCTTATCTGTCACATAATCATAAGCACTTTTTTGAGGGGTTTTTTTTTTGGTGTGTCTTTGGATTGGTAAAAGAAATGTATTTTGAAACGTAAAATGTATGGTAGAGAAGATAGAAACGTCTGCTATTAATTAGACTTGTAATGGCTGATCAGAAAACAAATATCTGAATCAACATCTTTAAATTGGTGCAGAAGACAAAGAACAAGAAAGGATTTTCTTTATCCATCTATAAGAAATACATAGTTGCCTTTTTTGATCATAAAGATCATTGTTGGTAAAAAAGGGATAGACTTTTAGAGTTTCCTTTTGTAAATCAATTTGATTTGACATTATGACAAATGCTTGCTGTGTTATCACCTTAAAACCATCTAAAGACAAAGCTGGTGCAGAAATTAGTGGCTTTCTGGTCACTAGATAAGGTTAGGGTTTTCAAAAGACCTTAGGAAATAGGGAGCAGAGCCCATTGTTTTCTAAGGTTCCTTTGAAAACTTGGTGCTGAGTCTATAGTAGTACCTTGGGGTTTTTTTCTAAGTTCTTGATGTTGGTCTGGCTTTCCTCAATGGTACTTACCTGTCCCCAGTCTTTCTTCTCTTCATTGTTCTGTTGTTGTCCACACAGGTATCAAGCTGCCAGTAGTGTACTCTAAGCTTGAAAAAATCTGTGAGCAGGTTAAACTCAGGTATTTTACTGCCGCCAAGAAAAGGTTTTGGATAAGGCAAATAGTGCAGGATTGGTGATGGCAGCAGTTGTTGACACTGAGATGGGAACACTTGAAATAAATGGGAGAAGCTAATGGGAGAAATAAAATGAGAGTGGATACAGTGTGCCCCGCACTTTTGCAGTTGGCATCCACACCTTCCCTGAAACAGCTTTAGCTTATTAACTGTTATGTCAATACTTTTTTTTATTTGTTTTACATGGATTTTTATGCTGTGCTCTTTAAAAGACTATGGCTGGCTGGCCAAGAAGGTGGGAACTGCCTCTGCATTGCTCTTGGTGCCTTCCTGGGAGAACCTGGACCCAGGCAGACTGCGAAGCTGCTGGCACACGTGGTGTGGCTGGGTGAGAGCGCTGAAAAGGCAGAGGAAGGAGGAGGGAGCTCGTAGTGTAGAGCTGGGGCACCCTGGCAAGAACAGAGATACAGTGGCAGTCACACCTCGGATGTGGCTGAAACAAGGACTTTCCTAGGTTCTTGGGTAGACTACACTGTTCTGCAGTTCCAGTGTCAAATGAGGAAATTTGAAAAGAAGGGCCTGTTCCATGGTTGCAGCACCTTGAGGATAAGTCGCCCCCTCCACGCCCCTTTGTTTCATTCCGTGTTTTTTTTTCTCTAGTTGAAGAAGTTCATGCCTCTAGTCTGTCATCATGAAACTAAGCTTTAGATTATCGACTTTGATGGATCTGATGTCTATAGGGAAAAAAGTGAAGGCAAAGATATATCAAAGCTAGGGATTACTTAAGGTTGCATCAGAGAGACTTTCTCCCGTATTTGAAGAAGGCCGTGTGGCAATCTGGCAGATAGGGAGG
Organism: Mycteria americana; assembly: GCF_035582795.1. Lineage (NCBI taxonomy): Eukaryota > Metazoa > Chordata > Aves > Ciconiiformes > Ciconiidae > Mycteria > Mycteria americana. The sequence goes on from NC_134371.1 coordinate 43,723,379, forward strand.
ACTGGAAGCTCTCTCTGTTTGCACAGCTCTGCATATTTGCAAACTCAGAAAAATGTTTTAAAATTGATTGTGTCCACATGTAAAATATTTGCGTTCACTTAAAACTTCCAGTAGTTTTTTTCAGTAATTGAGTTTTAGTCCTTCTGGAATATTTGGTTAGTATCAAGCCCAGATTCCAATCCTTTATATAGTTCTGACGGGAGATAAAAGTCTGGAGTCCTGAGCAGGAACTGAACTGTAGTCATATTTTGTCCATGTGAAAGTCAGACAAGTAAATGACTTGTGCCATTCCTTTTGTCACAGGTAGTAAATTAAACTAGCTGCAAAACTAACTTTGTCCATCTGTGAGAAGGCAAATAGGTCTACAGCTATTTTTAAAAGTTTGTGTAAGAAGTACTAAGTTAAATTGACTAAATTAGTTTTAGGATATGAATAAATTCTAAGCATTTGCACAATAGATTATAATGTACCTTTTCTATCAAACATTCCAGTGATAACAGAAAAGGAAATAAATGTCAGTATGACAGTGATTCAGAATAAGCTGTTTGCAAGATAATAAAGAGACAAGAGTTGCTTTTAAAAAGCAGGTTTCTCAGCTTTCTGCTATATTATTTTCAAGTTAGTGCCAAAAAGGCAAAGTTAATAAGTATTGCCACACAAACTGTATTTTGTCTTGTCAAACTGTTTAAGTTAGATCACCTTGTAAAATCAACTATTATATTATCAGTTTTGCCTGCCTACTCCAAAATGAATCATCTTTCAGGTATTTTAACAGTGTCGTCAACAACTTTTTTTTCTGTCACCAGGCAGGTTCTGTGTTACAACATGCTAATACAGTCTGTGGAGAAAAGTTATGGTTAGAATTAAGGACTCTCTTTTTCTCCCCTTTCCGACTCCTGTAATTTAATTGAAAAATCTACAGGTTTTCCAGAGTGGCATTTTTATAATGTCAGAGGAGCTGGAGAATTCACTCTTCAGTTGTAACTGGAAGCAAGGGGCATACGTAAATCACCATTGTTACCCCTGCTTCTACCAAGAACTTTTAACTATTTTCCTGGAATACTCATGAGACAATGTATTAGGGTGAGTTCCAGCACAGAGGAGGAACCCATGTTCTTTGTTATACAATAAATGAGTTTCAGATGTCTTTACTGCATATAGAGGATCTTATCAGCTACTGTAATATATAAATTATCTTACTGTTGATGTAGTCCCCATTGCCTTTATTATATACTCCAGAATAGCCGTTGTAACTTGCCAATTGTTCCACCAATATGTTGAAACAATACTTTCAGGCAATGTGTTTGATGCATCATCTTAGTTAACCATCTACTTTCTGATAAATTTAATTATTATTTTATAAATGGATTAATAATTTTTTAAAGTTACCTATAATTGTTGCTTTTTTATAAAGGTCAAGAGGTTTAGCTTACAACAGCTGCCTTCCCTTGAAGAAAGGTTTTATTTACTACTCTTTTCTATGTGTATATTTACAGAATCAGTCTTAGAGTGCTAAACTGTGTGACCTCAGTCCAAAAGTGTAGTTATGCACTTGCTTAATTTTAACTGTGTAAGTACTTTTTTAGACTTCAGTGGCAATATATAGTTGTTTAAAGCATGCAGTTAAGAATACTTGTTATAGTGTGGTATAGTGATTAATGAAAAGTCTGAGTCAGAAGCTTGTAAATCTTATGAGTCTTTAACAAACAGAAGTTAATTTAACAAAAAAAAAAAAATCCTAGTAGGGAGATTGATTTCTAAGTGTGCTTTGTTGATATGTTAAAGCTGATATTAGGGAACCTTACAAATTAAAAGGCTAATACAATCCAAAAACATGGTGTGAATTAGTTTGATAATATGTGGGGGAAAGAAAAGGGGGGGGGGGGGGGGGAAGAGAGAGGAATACTCTGGCACCCCCTTCCCCCCAGCCAGTGGACTTATGTTGGGTCAGGTACTGGTGGGGGGTTTTTTTCCCCAAAGTCTGTCCTGCTGCCCACAGCTTTCTCACTTGTTTCTTTATTCCAACCCACAACCTGTGCTGTGGGATTAGTCTGTTTTAAATGAAAGTTCACAGCCCAGTCTCTGCTTTCTCTTTGGACGTTCTCTGCAATTGGATCTTTCTTTCAAAGCTATTGACTTTGTATCCCATTGTGCATTTAGTCCTTTGTACCAGAGCTTTACTTTGGACTTCCTTTCTTAAGATTAGTCTCAGCCACTTTGCACAAGGCTTCTGTCTTGGACCTTTGCCAGGTCTTGCTGTGGCCATAGCATCAAACTCCTGATGTGACAGTGTGGCCCTGCCACCAAGCCTGTTTCACAGGCCCTCAGTCAAGTTGCAAGTTTATCATTCTCCCAACACTAAGTTCTAATGAACAATGGTGATACTTACTCCAAATTTTCTTTGCGTGTTGATTCTCAGCACAAAGCACTTATTAGGCCATTTATCCTAACATTCAGTTCCTTTGTGTTTTAAAAAGTTAAAAACATTGAAGGCATTTCTTGAAGTCTAGCATTCCTGCCCTCCCTTTGGGAAGTAATTATTTGCTAAGAATCATCCATGCATTTGATTTTGCGCAAGACAAAGGAGTCAATGATCATCTTGTTTAATGGTCGAGGAAATACGAAGCATGACAGCCTCAGAGACCTAAGAAAAGCCCTCTGTCAGAGAAACGTACTGTTTTTCAGTTGTTGAGTACTAAGCGCAAAACTTTTTTTTTTTTTTTTTTTTTCTGTTTTTGACATTACCATATATTTGGACACTGCTGAAGAAGCTCTTTGGCATGCTCTGAAATGCACAGCAGTTTATGCAAGGCACTGTAATGCAACAGATTGTTTTGCAAAACTTAATTTATGCCATCTCATTTATAATAGGAATCCTGCATGTTTTGTTTGTAGTGCGTGCAGGCTATTTGCATTTACAGAATGCTCTAAGAAATTCAAATATTTACTCTCTTGGCAGTGCGCTGATCTGTCACTTGGTGTCAGCTCAGGGAGCCATTTTATGAACTTGCGACAATTTTATCTGTAATACTTCAGTTGGCAAGAAGTCTTGCTGGGCCACGTTATGATTCCCTTGTGTGTCACCTTGTCATCTTAGAGTATCACATAATAATGCAGCTCTCCATGTTCTTTTCCCATGACAGCCAGCTGAAAACTCCTTTCATCTGAAACATGACTTCTGCATTGCAAATGGTCAGCTTAGTAAGCGAAACATTTTGCAGTTCCTTTGACAACTGTTTTCTATTAATTTAAAAATTGTTTTGTGATTTGACTAGGAAAATATCCCGAGTAACACTCACTGGTGAAACGTTTAAACTACAGAACCATATTTCAAGTAAATTCACTAATTTACATTTTATGGACTGAAAAAATCTTGTTCAATAATACAAGCTGGTATGCACTGCTTACAAAAAAATGCAGGTTTCTCTAAACTTTCAAAGTACCTCCCGGTCTCTATGTACTTGTGTATCTCTGTACAGGCTCCGGACTATGCGCCTAGACTCCTGGTATGCAAAAAGAAAGGGGAAAAGTGACTGATCTACACTTGCATCAGGACTGAACTGAAGTTGCACGTAATGCCTGCATATCCCCATGCCCAGTCTGCTGGGGTTTGGCTCTTGAGGCAGTTCAGACAATATGGTCAAGGACCTGAGAGAGAGCTAAGACAGCTCCAATAACTGTCCTACAAGCGCCACAGTGTTACGTGCTTCAAGGACAGATTGGGTTTCCATACAAATGCACAACTGAGAGAAGCGTTGATGATTGTGTTGGTCATGCAGGAGCAGTACAGTTACTACTCCTATACTTGGTCCTGCATGTAGAAGGCACCAATTATTCCAAATTACCTAGAGGTGCAGAGGAGGCAGTGTTGTTATCTTAGTGTAATACGGTACAAAGCAGCAAAGCTTGCCACGTGTTCAGGAGGTACAGGCGCTATGCAAGTCTATTGAGTAATCCGAGCTACTACCTGCCTGCCTGGGAGCCCTAGGGTAGGACACTGATATGGTACAAGTCAATGTGAAGTATAGTGTGCCCTAATGTGAAATCAGGGGCTTGAAACAGTACTTCTGTATTCACATGCGTAATAACTATTCTCATGAGCAAGGATTTGTTCGATCAGAATTAAAAACTGCAGGTGTAGCTTTGTAGCTAGGGAAGACTAATCTGTATTATTCCCAACCCTAAGTATGTTAATAATGTGATTTTTTTGCATCAACATGTAAAGATGCCAGTGCATAATTTGCAAATAATACATAACAGATGGTCTTGATCTTTTAAATTGCTTGAGGCTGAAACATCATTGTATTCTTATATAAGGGATTGGTAGCTAGGGAGAAAGAAGGCCCATTTGGTTAGGAAATGCATCACCAGATAAAACTAAATTACATTTAACTTGGCTGCTTGAATGCCAGTAACATATGAAATAAAAGACACCAACAATAAATAGATTATTTCTGCACATATTTTTGGTGGAAAATAGAGAAGGAAACAGTTTTGGAATAGTTTTTCATTTGCAATGCTTGTTGAGCTCAATGGAAAGTAAAATGAGATACGATTTTAAGAGAACCTTTGTACTTCTTACTTGTAAAGGCTTTATTGAAGATGAATAGACAGAAAATACTCATCAAAATATGCAGTTTTTAGGAGAAACATGCCATAGCATGATTGTGTACTGAAGAGCTGTCAAGTAATTTTCTTCACACACTCCATAAAAAAATGCAATCCCACGTACCACAAACCTTCTCTGTTACATTACCTTCTCTGTCCTAGATACAGGTTCTAAGAAAGCAATTTTGGTAATTTCCCAACTAAGAATTAGGACACACAGCACGGGGGAAAGAAGAATGGCTTCTATTCTCTCTCCTGCTGTGCATCAGAAAGAAGTCAATCTAAGTGTTTCCCTATCACATATGTGAATGTAGTCTGTTGAGACACAGGAGATGTCTAGAAGAGAGGGACATATCCTTGACATCAATTTCCCAGTCTACAGTCAGGGACTACCAGGCACCCGTCTGATACAAAATAGACACTGGATCAGGAAAACAAAAAAATTATATAGAGAACAAAAGTTTGCTGAAGTCATCTTTAAGTTTCAGCTGCTTCAATGATTTGAGCACTTCTCAGGAAGTCCCAAAGACTTGTTCTTCTAACTCTATTGCCAGATAAAAGAATTAAAAAAAAAAAAAAAGAGAAAAGCAGATAAGAAAACAAGGCATTTTATTTCAAGATGTTCGTATTTCTGTATTTCAGCTCCAATTCTGCACTGTTATTGGTGATAGTTTGGTTATATGCTGGTTTTTGAACACTGCAAAATAGTCATTAAGTCCATACACATACTTTTACATTCTCTTAAGATCAAGAAGATATATTTCCAACAGTTATACCATTATGTTTTCCATTGTGCAAATAATGAACGACACACCTAAGCTAGAGTTTTTCAAAGATGATGAGTTAAAATCTCATGGAAGTTCATTGAGTTGAGCACCAAACTCATTTACATCTATTTTTATATATTACAGCCTGATTGACCAAACAGACTGTAATAAACTTGGACTGTTACAGTGAATTCCAATCAGGCAGATCCCTGAATACTCATTGGATCTGATACAGTCTGCACAAAAATCTATTTATTGTTAAGAGCCTAAATAAAGTTGCAGATTTACATGATAGGCTCTAATAGAGCTAGAGGAGACATTATAGCCAATTTAATTTATCTATTTGTTTTAAGATTGGTAAATAATACTTGCCCCAGAATTTAATGATTGATCATGGTACAGAAAGAGCCCATTAGCCATGCATCTAAAGCTTGAGACAAACCCTGTAGAAATCAAAGAAAAAGACCATTCATTGACTTCTGTGGACCTTCAGGTTCCTTTTCACTCTCAAACAATATGCAGAAAATTCTGAAATTCCGTAAATGTATAATTATTTCTCATTTGGTGCCTCCAAAGTTAACTTGGGAGAAGGAAAATCACTTAATTCCTTCACATCATGACTGTACTAGAAGATGCAACTGTAGTCGTGCATTAATTGATGTAACACAGTAGATTTTGGAGCTGTAACTCCTGATTTTATGTTGGTGTAAACTAGAGCAGAATCAGGTCCACAGAACGGGTGTGTCTGTCCCACTTTTTGAAGCATCTGGTGCTGGCCTTTGTCCAAGACGAGCTTCTGGTCCATGTGATTCGGTGAGCTCACTGTGGCTTAGTGAACTCAGCCCCAATGTTCTTATAACAGAAGATATTTGAGACACATACTAGGGATTTGGGTTTTTACAGGATGTGAGGTATATCCTCATCATTTTTTATAATGTCACGTTAGGGTTAACATGGAACTGTGTACTTCATAGATTGCACAGATGAAAACGCAGTGTCACAGGTGCATCAAGTGTCTAAATAAACCCTGCCCTTCTAAAAAATATCTTCTCTTCTGTCTCCTGAGAGTTGCAGTTATTTCACAAAATAAACCATGCACAAGCCATTGCCTGTTCAGCCTTAGGCTGAATTGGGTGAATTAGGAAGTAATTGTTGTGATGAACAGAGTCCTCACTTTCCCAGAGTTCAGAGAGAATACAGCACGGTACAATGCATATTTTCCTCAAATACACAGGTAATGAACCCTGAAGGAAGAAGAAAATATAAACAGATATTCAATGGTTAGGTATGCCCATAACAGAGTACCAATTTTGTAAATCGTACGGTAGTTTTGTTCTCTGCATTACTGTGTACTTGACATTGAGAGGAGATAAAACATAATTTACTTGTTGCCTGAGGCAAATTCAGCTAAGCTCCCTATCAAGTAAAAATTCAGTACAATATTGCCGTTGTTGTTCATGTGCTTTAAATGTGATGAAATATATTCACCCCTCAGAGTTCCTTTGTGGCAGACAAATGCACTTCAATATTTTCTTTGAAACTGATGATGCACTGTAAGTAGCCATTTTAAAGGGTGTGAGAATTTTAACATGAAACTGTTTCCCATATTGTTGAGGCTTTTTCATTTAATATTTACCTATATTCATTATATGGATTTTCCTTGATTGTACCCAGAAGGGGAAAAATGTTTTCACAGTAACTAATGGTCCTTTTATTTGTAATTGTAGTCAAATTGATATTTTCTTCACCCTGAAGTAGTGACAAGGACAGATATTGACAATAGATATTGGGAAGTAGGACTACGAAAAAGGCAGAAATATGAAGAAAGATAGGCGCATTGGTCAAAAAAGGTCAGCTGTCTCTTCCAGTTTCAATCATAATTCAAAGAACTAGATTCTAGGGAATAATAAAAGATGTACTTACTGCTAAGAATACTGTGTGTACCCAACAAGGATGATGAAAAATAGGGAGGCAGGCGAACTGACTTGTTATTGGGAAATAAACCCTCTGAAGCACTAGAATTAATGAGGGAGCCAGAATGATCATGAGCATTGGGGTGTACAGTAAAATCTAAGAAAACAAATATTTTTTATAAAGTTAAGAAAGTAGTTTTCTCATGATGCCTGTTTTCAGGGTAGGACATGTTTCCCTAGTAAGGAAGTATATGGATGCAACCTGAAGGGTAATTTTCACTTTTTCACTCTTGTTGAAATAAAGACCCAACCTCAAATTTCTTAATATCTATCCACAGGAAAGTGATGAGTTGTCCAGTCAGCTTGAAGTTGGCTGCTCCTAATGTTCTTGACTGCTCGACTCATCCCTTGGGCCTTTACCACCTCTGGGACAATTCATTAATGTTACCAAATATGTTAGCCTGCTCTCTTCCTTTTCATGCCATAGCTGGTTTCAGCCTAATTCAACAAAAGATTCATGAGAGGATAGCTATTATAATGCCTGTGTTAAACAGGCATTGTTTGAATGCAGCAGTTGAAAAGCTGAAGCAGACTTACCAAAGATGCAGTTAGTTAAAAGTGCTGTGCCTTTTCTCCTGACAAAGCTTGAAAGCTGACTGCTGATTAAACGTTGCAGTCCTTACCCCGGGAAGCTCTGAGTCAGGCTAGAATTAAGAAAACTCTTCAAAGCAGTTAGAACTTCAGAACTGTGCTTTACAAATGGGAGATGCTGGGTATGTAATCCAAAAAAAAGAAAGGAAAACGAATACATGACACAGTTTCCAGACAAGCTTCTGCATAGGAAGCTAACTTTGGCAGGCAAAGGATGCTCTTTCTGACTGATACTTCAGTGTACAAGTGGTTGCTGCCATGCATCATAGTTAGGATACTAATGTTTTTCTACCTTGTGGGAAAGATCCTTTTAAGGGAGTTGGTCCACTTAGAGCTCGTTGCGTAAATGACACCTAAATAATAAACATTAAAGGTGAATTCTTTTCAGTACTTCCAATATCTAGTGTATTTTTCACTATGACTTAGCGAAGTACGAGAAAACAATATAGAAAGCAAGGTAAAAATGCATTTTTCTCTAGCTTACATTGGTTAATGTTTTTGAAGAGTATAGTGACAAGAAAGTGAGGGGCATCAACTGATAAAAATTGAGGGGAAAAAAGTGATATTCCTATAGTAACAGCAAGGATATCAGCAATGTCATGAAGTTAATGAAAAATATTGCTGCCATTAACATCACAGAGTGTGGGAAAACATGTAAAAATAGGACTCTGGGATATGTTCAGAATTAGGGGAGAAATATCCTGTTGTGGCATTGGATTGATAATTCATTTTTTATTCACCAAGGAAAATTCATTTTTCTCTTGCAAGTGAAAATGAGACCTATTAGTATTGGCAAAAATGGGGATTATTGAAATAATGAGGAAAAAAAAAATCCTTATTTTAAGCAGAAAATCCTCATTCTAATAAGAAAAGTCCCTAATGCTGCACATATTATACTACCTTCTCTCTGTTATCTGCAGTACTGGGTTTGATGGGACTTTGTGGTCACTGCCAGAAAAAGGACTTCCAACACATCTTTATTTTAAAATTGGTATGCCTCAAATCAATTTACATACAACCAGCGAATAGACAGTTGATCCACCTGATCCGTCCCAATCCTGCCTGCTTTATGTAGCTAATCAGATTAGCTTTCTGTTGCTGCATCTACTGTTCAACTTAGGTGTTATATCTTTAAGTCTTTTAAATATTAATTTTCTTTGAAAGGTGAACTGTGACTCTGAGGCTCAAAACTCAAGGTTTATTAATACCTTTCAGGAACAGATTCACAAAAGTTATCTGAGACCCACATACCCTAAATATAGCTTAAGCATAATGAGAGCTAAATGAAGAGAAAAGAAGTGGAATAAGCATACCTTTGAAACACAATATACTAATTTGGTAATAGTAAATGTCATTCCTAAAGACGTACCTGTGGAGCACACATTTCGAAGCGAACTGGCTTCTTGCGTATGAGGATATTGAAGGACCCCAGTGAAAAGTGCTGAACTTCCCAAAGCTTCTAGCTGTTTGGTGTTGCTGCTTTCATTTAGATCATTTCTTGTAGAGTGCATTAATATGAAAGTCTTCTCATCAATTCCTTCTCATTTTTCCACAGATGCTGTAGGTGTGAAGTTAATACACCCCATTGAAAGCACATTCAAATTTTCCCCACTAGAAGCAGGTGAAATAGGAATTTAAACCACAGATCCCAGCTGAATTATTTCATGCAGCAAAAAAGGGTGTTAGTATTGATGAACTGACCACTACAGTTAGTTAAAATACTTTCACTGATTTTTTTTCCTGAAAGTTTCTTTGTTTGTATACCTTTCTCTTCTATCTGTATTCCTGACAATACAGCTTAAGTTGCTAGCAGGGACTTTTTCTCCTCACTTACAATCATGTGGAGTGATTTCCAGCTCCCTTCCTTAATTTTTTTTTGGTGAGCTTTGTCCTTTTTACTTCAATTAGTATCATGAGCATGATGATTTAACACTCATGCAGCATGCAACTAGTTCGAAAATTCTCAAGTATATTGTTCTGAAGTATCAAGTTATATATTTTCTGCAGATCATTAACTTTAATTTTTAAATGTAGTAAGTTAAATTCCAAACAATGTAACTTCTTCTGATGTGGAGAAAAGTTAATAGCTAGCAAAATGTCATGCAAATTCAGCTTATGTTTTGCCTGAGAGAAAGTCTCGTTTCTATGCATTTGCTCCTATTATTCAATACAGTGTAGTTTTCAGCTTAAAAATTCTCTACTTTTGGATTTTGTTCAAAATTTGTATTAATTTTTACTTTCAAAATAGTTTGGGTATATTGAAGATATTTTGCTATAAAAACAAACATTTTTTTAAAGGAACTGTGAGATGATCTCACGTCTTTAAGATGTTAAGTCATGAAAGAGCTCATTGCATATTTTTAAGTTCGTCTCTGTGGCCAAATGAGCGAAGAAAAGAAATCTAGCCCACGTAATGAAAGGTTTGAGTCTTTAGAAAGATTTCTTGCTAGAGGGAGATTCAAGGCTCTATGATCAAATGAAAGAATTGCAGAGAAAAACAGTTCTTCAGTCAAGTTAGTTGCTGAGTTTCCAAAGATACTGCAAGTGAAGGAATGTAGATTCAAAGTAACTGTTTCCAGACGGAAAACATTTTTCATGCACTTCAGTCAAAATCCTCTGGCCTCCTGCCAGAGGAATTCATGGTTCGAAATGGAGTGGTAATCAAACAACCCTGTGCACAAAAAGCCTGGAAGCAGAGTCCGTGCCAGGTTCTGCGCAGTGTGGTATATAGAAATCTGAGAGGAATATGCATTAGAATAGAGTAAATACTCTGATGGGGTAAGATGACAAGATGGGGTGCAGGTGGAGTGCAGAGCATTGGACAAAATCTGATGCAAGTTGGGTCTGTTTTACCTAGTATAGACTGGATAGCAGTTCTGCTATGGCTACTTCATTGTGAGGTTCTAGTTTAATTCTGCAGGTATCGTGGGTATGAATCCTGTTTCCTTCAGAGGCATTCAAGGAATCTGATTCTGAGATGTATTCCCTACCTCTGGTTTGTTGTTAGGTGTGGGGAATGGAACATCATTCTAGAATTTCACTCCAAAGTTAGGTGGGAAAATTGCTGAATATTGAAAGAACAAACAAAGAATTTTGCTGTGCGTTTTAAATTATAGCGTCATCTTTGTTTATTCAGCTTTGCTTTATGAATATTGTTATTATTGGTTTATTTAATAAATCTGCACTCAAAATCAATAGCCATGTCCTTCAAAGCTCTGATTACTGGGAAAATAAAAAAGGAAAAAAATTATTTGGTCAGTGTAGTTTCTCTTAGTTTTATTGTCTCTGTACAGAACGCAGTGGAAACATATGAGTAAAGAACAGAGAAATAGAGTTTATCTTAGGTTTCGGAGTAGTGTTTCCCTTTGTAGTGAAGGCTGAGTCCTAGTGGCTTAACTCTAGTTTGGATCAGTGTATAGCAAATTTCCCTAAAGCAATCTCTGAAGGTGCACTATGTTCAGTGAAGTGGTATTTAAGAGGTTACCATAGTATATGCCTTCTAGCGCAGGAGCTAGAGACCTCTACCAACTGCTTAGACATGAACATATGTCTTAGCAAATGTGTCTTAACAGCACTTGCTGGATGATTGGGAGCTTTGTTTTTGCTTATTATCCCTGTCCAGGGTCACTAGCAAGGGACTAAAGGATTACAGGGACTATGGTAATGGTGGATTGTCATGAAAAGAGCTGGTATTATCGTTATTAAGCTCCTTACAAAGAGGGAGAAGTTTTTCACCTTTTCTCCCTGGGACTTCAGAGATGTATGAACTGCCCAAAGGAAAAAATAGTGTGTAATTCCAGCAAGCAGTGGCACATCTCTCCATCCTCTCATGTCCTGAAAAGCTTCTTTCCCAAATCTGACAAAGGCTACACAGTGGTTTGTTTTGTTTTGGGTTTTTTTTGTTTTCATTTTTTTGACAAGCATATCTCTTACGATCAACATTTTCTCATAGGTAAATGATGAAATCTATGAAGTGAAAGAGCCAAGCAGTTAGTTAAGTGTCCATGCTCTGGTACGGTATAGACATGTGGTTCTCTGTTCCTCCCTCTCTATCAAGTTACTCTCCATTTTTCCTTGGTTCAGTTTTGTCAATGTAAATTAGAAGAAAAATGCATCAATGATCCTAATCTTCAAATCCTGGCAGCTGAACAAAATAACAATACATGGAGTTTTTTTTAATTTCCCTTCTGATTGCTGAGACTTACTATTTGTACTTTCTGTTTGTCTCTCCAGGACCACCAGAAGCAGAAAATCACTTGTAAGTTGATGACTTACTGTGGAAGTGGTATTAATTCTAACTGAGAGTGAGACAGTAATGACAACTGGGGGTGTGCTAGAAGAGTAGCAAGCGTAAATAAGGTAAGCTTAAGACATTGCTGACAACTAATTAAGAACTTAACTGAAGCACAACACCAAGGAATAGCCAACAGTTTTTAGCAATATGATTTAAAAAAATTAGAACTTTCAAACAACACTTTAAAAACCTGTATTAAAGATTTAAAGATCTGATTTCTTTTTAATTTGCTATCTGCAAATTTGTGTTTAATTACATTTGCCATATATATCATACTTTTGTTTAGCATTTCTTGCTGTTTAGCACACTGGAGTCTTGGTTGATGGCTTGGTTTTGGATGGTTTAATATTGGGAAAAAGCCACATTATTTATGATAGCATAAATAATATGAAAGGTAACTTTTTTGAAATTAACACATGTAGGTTTGCCCATGATAAAAAGTTTGGTTTTATTTTTTCTCCCAAATTTACAACTATTTATTGCAGTGCTAACCAAAACCCTTGTAAACTGAAGTGTATCAGATTGCCTTTTCATGTTCATGTTTCCCGTGTGGCAAAATCCTCAAAGATCCTAAATATCTGCCTGCAGTCCTTTAAACACTATGTGAAAGGCAATACCAGGAAATGAATAGTTTTAAATTTTGCTTATTCATGTGAGTTTAATAGACCCATAATGCTGTACTTTCAAGTCTGTGTAGCTCTCTTGTTTTAAAATATAAATAAAACCTGAAAGCAGGGTGTTGAATAACTTTTCACCCCAAAACTCTTGTAATCACATGGCTACTGCTGTTTGGAGTTGTTTTGTTTTGTTTTGTTTTGTTTTGTTTTGTTTTGTTTTTAAAAAGAGGGGAGGGAGGGAGACTCAGTATCTTTGTGAGACAGCAGCAGCCCCAAAATGCCAAACAGATCAGTGCTAAATCACACAGTTTTAATGCTATTGTGATAACTGACTTCTATTAGAACTCAGCTGTGATTAATTGCTGGATTGCAAAATTAGGGGTAAATCCATGATTTGTCTCACTCTTGCTCTGTTATGGATATCAGCTATCCAATTCCGTCCAGCCAAAATAACCTTTTTTCTTTTTTTTTTTTTCTTCATTGAGCCATGCTCATGGCTAGGTATACAGAAATGAGGAAACTTCTTGTGTTCTATGGAGATTTTATCACTTACCTAGGTAAAAATCTGTCTGTACTATTTCAGATGACCTCCTTTGAGCTAGAAAATATTTCAGAAGAGCAAGGAAGCGGAGACTTGCTGACTTTCTCTGTGAAGAATTTTCCAGTAATTGTTTTCATTTTGGGCCAATGCTCTTAAATGACAGAGGGATTTAATTTTATTGATAAAAGTATAGAGAAGAACATCTACGGTTAATTCTATCTGGTGATACCATTAACTAATAAAAAAGCCTGTAGTCTATTGATGATATATAATTATCAAATAACCCATAGCATGGCTTGTGCTATTAGTTTTGAGAAGATTATAGGTGATATTCAAGGAGAAAATATTACATTGTTTCATTAGTTTTATGTGTCTGTTCCAGTTTTAACTGAGTCAGAATTTGATGAGTTTAGCTAGGATTACTATCAACTGATCGTTGGTTTTGGAACATGACCATGTTATATGTCTAAATTTATAGGGTGGTGGTTTTTTTTTTAGTTGCCTTGATATTATGCTGTAATAAAGGGTCCTTTCACTTTCTTGTAAAATACTGAAATACCTCAGCCGGAACAACAGTGAAAAGAGAAGAGCCTTCCAGGCAAGACATCTTCTTCTTTACTTTCCTTCAGATCCTGGAGTGCCAGCTTTACTATGTGAGCATCAGAATAGAATAATCATATCCTTGCAGAAACCAAAGCAAATCCTGTGTGGATTACTGACTCCTAACAACTGTGACTTTAGGTAAATGTGACTGTTCTTCATTTCTGTTCTCATAGATTTTTCTACCTTTCCCGTGAAATGTGATTGAATTACAGTCTTCAGCATTTTCTTATTCCTCTTTTCTGAAAAGCAGGGGAAAGGAAAATTGTGTTTGATTTATCTTGTTCTTACAACTGAACAGGATTGGCTACAGCAATTTAAAAGCTGGTAACTCAGACTCACATCTGAAGGAAACAACTTAGTTTAGAAACTGCATCTGTAACACAGCATAAAACTCAGTGAGGTTATACCTAATCAGTTTTTACATTTTGTTTGTAGGTGCAGTTTGAATAATTTTTTTTTCTTAATAGAAACAAACCTTAATAAAAATTAAGGGAAAAAGGTGACTTTCTTTTCTTGCATCTTAGTTCCATGAGCTAATCCTTGTAATGCATTTGTGATCTACTGCATTTGCTGTCATAGGAAATATTTTATGTGAATTTTGAAAGACAAAACTGTAATTATTTATGAAGCACTCTCAGTGCAGTTCTTAAAGAAGAACCACGGAGTCATAAAGATTTTCTGTAGAACAAGGTCACTACAGCTATGCTGCGTGGAGGGAAACTTTAGAGAATCATTTGACACTGGAAACCTTCAAAGGATGTGGACCAGTAAACAGAGGGGAATGAGAAAAACTGATTTGAAGGCTAAAAAGCAATAAAAGAGAAATAAGATGTGAGGAGTAAAGGATTAAATAGGGAATGAATAAGTTACAGTTGAACATACAGTAAAAAAATAGACAGGTATAAAAGATGCATAGAAGACTTTAGGATGTGATAATATAATGAGAGAGAACTTCTTTCCGGAAAAAGGAGAAAAACAATAGTATTTTTGGAGTCTAGTCAGGACAGAAGGAAAAATGATGATTTGGGCTTTTTGGATAATCAGTAGGTGATGGAGAAGTAATTTAGGATGGTGATTTTAGTTGGTTGGGTTTTAAATTTAAAACTGGAAGAAAGCTCCTGGGTTGCTCAGTCTAATATCCTTCTATCTTAGGCAATCATATCATGTCATCCCTTTTCTAAACTGTCTTGGAGTTCTCCTATTCCTAACAAGAGACTGCTAGAATTTCATTGTTCTGATAGTTAAAAATCTTGTAACATTCAAATTAAATATATTCATGGCACAGATATGCCCATTTTGTAGCATCTCACAGCTATGCTAATCTGTTGAAGTCAGTTGATGTGCTACAGGTTATTTCAACTGAATGCCTAATGAGGAACTAAACAAGCCAAATAAAAGGATATTAGCTATTGATGTGAAAGAGGCAGTTTAACTGCGAAGGCAAAAAATAGGAAGTGTATGTTTGCTTTCAATAGCTGAAAACCAAGTATTGTAATTTACTGCTTTATTATTCTTGGGGTTCTTTTAACCTTATTTAGTGTTGCAGGATTTCTAAAAGGCTACTTTCAGAGTATGAAATTCTGAAAGAAGGAAATACTGTACTTGTTTTTGGTTCATAAATCTCTGACAGAAAGAAATGTTCCTCAAATGATAAGGAACAAAGAAAGGAGTGGGAATTAGTTACTTTTTTTTTCTTTGAAAATAATAATAAATAATGTCCAAAAGTACTAATTTCTTGAATAGTTTTTGTGTAGTTCTGATACAGTACTGGAAATCTTTTTATCTGATTTTCTTGTATTGTACATTTTTTATTTTCCTTGTGATTTTAATAATTCCAAGATATTCCAGAGAAGCAAAGGCCCACATTTTGATAATTAAAATGCATCCGTGACCCAGCGATGAGGATATCAAAGAATCTTTAACATGATTTGACAAGATGCTTTGCTGGTAGACTTTCAGTAGGAATGATTCTGCCTTGCTGAAGCACAAAAACTTACAGAAAACTTTGCATTCAGGACTTCACAGTAGCAAATTTTAGTAGCATCTAGAGTGTTACAGCCCTGGAATTAATAAAAGAGGCATGCTGTTCCCAAGTAACTTGCTTTTTGGAGAAAAGTTTCTCCATGGGTTTAGAGAGTAGCAAAGAAGAGAGACAGAAATTGCCCTAGGCAAACCCAGGAAGTTGTCAGAAAGGTTTTGGAAAAATGTGGAGGAGTATCTGTGTAGCCTTCAGGATGCTGCAACCATAGGGACAGATGTGATTGCAGAATGAATTGGATTTCTCAGTTACACTCTGAATGCTTTGGAAAATTACAGTAATGCTTCCTATGTCAACATAAAGGTGGAACAAAATAATTTGATAGTATTTTTTAAAATTATTAATTGTATAGTAAATATCCTACAAATATTTTCTTAATCTGTGACTTTTCAGCACATTAGTCCTGATTTCTACAAATATATTCTTTGATTCACTAGGTAGTTTGGACAAGCATCAGTATAAAAATTATCTGTTATAATTTTCCTCAGCCATGACCTGTGATGCAAAACTGGGCAGCTAAATCAGGTGGTATTCTTGCTATAAGTGAAAAAAAAAGGCTCGTTACATTTTTAGGCAAAAAACCCCCAGATGTTAAGTTTAACAGAGAATTTTCAGATTATATTATTCATTTGGATAACTGGAAATATTTCAGATGGGCAAATATTTTCAGATACTAAACAACAGGTAGCAGTATTCACAAGCATTAAGTTATAGACAGTTTATTGTGTAGAGGTAAACACTCTGCTCCCACAAGGAAGTATATTATGCAGATACATCCACTGAAGATATAGTTAAAATTTTATAATTCATTTTCACTAAAAAAGTCTAAACCTTTTAAAATAGCCTCTGACCAATTTCTATTATCAATTGAGCAGAGATAAACAAAAAGATTTTCACTGCTTTCTGTTGCCAAGATTTTCATAAAATTTTCTGTGAATGCTATTTCACGATCATTCAGTTGTTACTCCCTTTACAGCAGCTAATAGTAGATAGTCCAGTTTTCTTTTAAGTTTTCAAGACAGATGCAGGAGGCAGATGGGATTTAGAAAGAAGGATGTCTTGCTAATAGTAGGATATATTATATTCTAACAAGTACACTCAACAAAGCAAATGAGTACCTTGCACGAAGCTGGGAACGGAAGAGAGGTTTCCAGTAGGTTTCCTCTAAAGAAAAGGGAAATTTTTAGAGCTGAATTTTGACTAAATCTTTATATATTTGGGGTTGAAGTCAGTAGTATAAAGACAAACATCTGACCAGAAAACAATGACGGAACATCTTGGGTATCTTCACAACACAAGATTCTTTTTCACTCTGATGCTTATGTTCATCATCATTCAATTTACTGCTATTTTATTTACAAAAAATAATAGTGTTTTATGATGAGTCTTAAGATTTTGCTGGCTGCAGTATCTGTGTGTCAGCATAATCAGACAGAACAGTTATAACGTGTCTAAACAGATGGAACATTAAAATACGTATTAGGTTTAGTTGTACATTATGCTAGAAAAGATGAATAAAACAGGCATAAACCCAGATGTGGCTGTTGGGCGTTCTACACAGGACTGAGCTTCTTTCTTGTGCTGTTATCTCTGGAATCCTTTAGAAGACTTTGAGTGAGATTTGTATCCAGTACTTTAACAGCTTAAAAATAGGTTCTTCCCTTCCTTTTTTGCTAGACCGATTTTGATAAAGGTGAATCACTCTCCATTTTCTGGCAGCAGCTTTCTGCTACAATCCAAGACTGAACACTTACCTTCTGTAAGTTCTCTCAGAATATATTCTATTTAAAAACCTTAAAATCCTATAGCTTTGGCTAAGTTGTTTACACTGGTCTTGGTATAAGCTGTATGCAGCCTGTCTGATCACAGATGTTTAATTTACGTTCACCTGGCTTGTTTGCTTGCTTGTAGGGTCTGTGGCTATCTGTCATGCAGCTGTGTGCTGAAAAGGATTTACATTTTGAAGAGCTGTATAGTGAAGTTCAGCAGCTTTTCTTGTTGTTCTTACAAACTGCCACTAGCATACCAGCTGTATAAATTGATCATCATTTCTACAAGAAGGCCAAACTGAAAACAAATACTAAAGTCCAAGTTTGAAGAAACAAAGGTTCACTAGAGAAAAAAGAAACGTAATCAAAAAGAATACATCTTCGTCCACTTTTTGTGGTTAATATTAGGATCAGCTGGAAAAGACAAACTCCCGTTAAATATGCAGATCATCAAGAATTTTATGATTTTAGTGCTTAATTCATGATCCAAAACTAAGCAACAGTAAGTGCACCATCTGGATAGTTAATCATTATAATCTTTTTTGAGTTCTGTTACCATGCTTTCCAGAGTATATTTTTCTCATTTGTGTCCCTTTGTCAGTCAGTGTTAAAGTTGACCAGTCATGTGGTTATTTAGGACTTCATTTTGGTGAGGAAAATTATAGATAATGTTGATTGCTTGCAGAAAATTTGTAAGGCTGTGTCTCTTCCGTGCATTGTTAACATTTCAGTATGTGCCACTTAAATTTTTTCAAGATCTTCCAAAAACTATGGAAAAATGAAGAAAAGAACTGGGCGTTGTATGAATGTCTTGTTGAAAACTCTGGAAATGAGCTATGATGATTCCAGTCCTGGTTCCATGACCCATTGTGTTGTGTTCACTTAGTTCAGTCGTAGTGACCTCTCTAATTTTCCAGAAGGAATGGATAGCTTGCAAATATCACTGAGAGCACGCCATGCAGAGCATGATGAGTTTTGATATACTTTCCTTGGCCATAGGCAGGTTAAAATTGTTCTCTAATAGCAATGGGAAACAGTGTAAGCAGGGTGAATAAATAGGACATAATAGGAATAAATTTATGCCACACTGAATAAATAGGAGATATGTAAAACACAGATGTGTGATCAAAAGGTGGCATCTTTACCAATGGCAATATCTTTTTGCACTTTATATATAACAACATAAAATAGATCTGGAAGAGAATGTCCATGACTTTTGGATACTGCATCCGGGGTTGTGTGACTCATATTTAAAACTTCCCTAGAAACTCAACCAAAATGTGCAGAGAAATTGGATCGGTTGGAACCACAGATAGAAGATAGCATGAAGAATTTAGATGCAAGGTTTGTCCTAGAGTCAATTCACATTTAAAGACATTCTAAAAATGAATTTCTGAAAGCATGTCTTGTACTTTACTTTGTGTGGAGAATGATGTTCTGAGTTGACCTGTGTAAGCCACTAGACCTGACAGAATTATTTTGGGAGTCTATCTCATTTAACTTTCCCTGATCTTTCTTTATGAACTATTCGTGATCCATCTGTGGTGCATTTTGGGTGCTATGCAGACATTAAGACTGTTACTTATATACAGACTGTGTATTGTACATTACCTTCACACTTGGGATTCTGTTGATCTCTGATGGTTACTTGTTTGTGTGCATTGCAAAGAAAATTTCCTTCATTCTCTACATACAGTGGTCAATACTTTTTTACTAGTGTAGTATGTCAGTCTAATAATTCAGGGAGTTATGTGCCTGAGGATTAAAGAGAAATGCACAGAGAGAAAGGCCTGACAGTTTGTGCAATTTTAGTTGTTAGGAAAAGAGCTTGCTCTGTCATTTCAGACCCATTAATTACTTCAGGTGCTAGCTCCTAGGCACTTAGATTGTTGTGTGGCTCTGAAAGATTATGAGAATAATAAAGGACCCTTTCTGCCTACCAACTGTAATTTTCTTGGTTTCAACTAAGCAAACTTTGTGAAATGTTTGAGCTAACTTTTTATTGTGCAGAAAGGTCACACATGACTAATGATGGAATGACAGGACCGATTATATCACAGTTTAAAAATGTAATTAAAATGGGAAATTTTTCAAGCCCACTGGCATTTTACTACTACCTACAGAAGCAGAAAAAGTATATTTGCCACTAACATATAATTTTTACACGAGAGATTAAACCTGCATGCCCATGGCCTGTGTCCGATTTTGCTAATATATTTTCAAGCTGAAGGAGGAAAATTTGATAACTGTTTCTCTTTTTTAAGGTACATTTTTGTCACAGCCTATGCAGGTATTTAAAATAGGGTGTTGTGGGCTTTCTTTTTTTTCCTTATTTTTTCTTTTTTTTCTTCTTTTTTCCTTCTTTTTTTTTCTTCTTCTTTTTTTCTTCTTTTTTTCTCTCTTGTCTTTCTTGTCTCTCTTGTCTTCTTTTTTTTTCCTATTTTCTTCTTTTTTCTTTTTTTCTTTTTTCTTTTTTCTTTTTTTCTTTTCTTCTTCCACTGCTTTGAATGATTTTACCAGCTCCAGAGATAACGCCTTTACCTTTAACATAAAAAGACCTGTCAAAGTCTTTCAAAATATTAGATGCTCTTAGAATCACCGGTATAGATTTCCCTCCACCTAATGACATGCATTATACAGGCTTAAGCTTAAGTAGAGAAATTGCAAATTGCCAGGTATTAATGAAAACAAGAATCAGAAGCAGGGATGGAGGCTGTCAGCAGAGGTGGCAATAGCTTGCTAGTGTGGCAGACAACTGAGGATATGCATATATATACATATATATATATGTGTGTGTGTGTATATATGAATGAGTACAGGATCCCCATTTTTTGTTTACATGCTCTTGTGTTCCTTCTTTCCCTCTTAGGAACCTGTCTTCCTGGCCAGGTGGCCTTAAATACTTTCAGGCTTCAAAACTATCCCAGCCAGTTCCTCCTGGGCAGCTACAGAACAGCCAAGGGGAACAGTGCAGCAATACATGCTTGGGGAGAATGACGAAGGTTGCTGACTCACAGACAGGTGAGAGGAAAGGAACCCTTCTATCATGTATACTTCTCAGCTATACTCAGAGTAGTCGATATCAACCCAGGGACAGCTCCTCCAACCTAATCACCTTTATAATTTATATACATTGGTTTTGTTACATATATATTTCTTTTGCCAAATCTATACTTAACTATTAATGTGTCTAATTCTTGAGTCAAGTTTGATTAACAAATTTCTGTCAGTGATGTTATGATTATGTCATTATCTCTACTTAACCTTGCACTTAACAACTAATAACAATCCTAACTAGTAGTTAAATATTTAAAATTAATGGACATATTGTCTTTGATTTTGTTTTCCTTTTTCTCACCAACATTTGTATATAGCTTTCCTGTGGAGTAGATCATTCTTACCTCTTAATGCACTTACAATTGCTTTATTCATACTATGCAAAATTTGCAGGCTTAAATTTTCTGTGCTCACGTTTCTGTAGAAACAGAAATCCAAATGGAGGGAAAAGACAGCAAGCAACTTGGTGAGTGCAGATACACTAGATTTGGAAAGTATTCCTAGCAAGGATGCAACTACTGTAGTCAAAACTGTCCTTTTACTAATAAGCATATTCTGAATCCCTCATGGGTATATTTTATGTCAGCAGTATGAGTTTTCTTGAAAGAACTGTAGTGGCTTAATTGTTCTTACATCCATATTGGATACTCAATTCCTCATGTCACTGTTCATCTAGGTATGCAAACAAAACCTTTGCAAAACCTATGCAAAACATGGCTTGAGGCCAAGAATATAACTGCAGAAACATCAGGACTGTGTTCATGGGGTAAATATATTATCCTGAAATTTGTGCTGGCTCTTCACTGGACAGCTCCAACACTAGCTGAGTTTGGGGCAACAGAAGCTTGCAACTAATTGAAGCAATGTGCCATACTGAAAACTTAAGATGATCCTATGATGCTAAAATATGTAGATCAAGGTTCCTCAATAACAGGTGGTATTCTGTTTGTATGCAGACCGCCAGTACATTTTACCAGGGATTTCTGTCACATTTCTGAGCGGCTTTCTCATTTTTGATGTTCTGATCCCTGAGAAATCTGCTGCAGTACTGAGGAGAAGAGACCATGCAGAATGCAAAGGT
Organism: Mycteria americana; assembly: GCF_035582795.1. Taxonomy (NCBI): domain Eukaryota; kingdom Metazoa; phylum Chordata; class Aves; order Ciconiiformes; family Ciconiidae; genus Mycteria; species Mycteria americana. Next base: position 43,745,318 of record NC_134371.1, read on the forward strand.
GTGTGGTACAAGATGACATGAGACAGGATTTCACTTCTGAATAAATCTTGGTAAAATTACTCTGTGGACCTTTGTAAAAGTGATCTTAGTTGCCTGGTTTAAATGATATGCCAACCATTTGAAATGCTTCCATGAAGTAACTAATGGATTCAGTTGGTTACAGACTTAGGGTGCCTAGTGGTGTAAGTTTGATTTGCTGTTCCCTATTAGATGTCTCGGAATGATCTGTGGGGGAAAGACAAACTGTAACACTAAGAGGTAGTCTAGAGCACGTACTAGATTAATGAAATAAGCAGAATTTAATAAATGGAAAAGTTCTTCTGCTATTAGATAGAACTGACAGTTATTGGAATCATATAGTAAAGCTATTCAGTTGGAAAAAAATCATAGAAAAACCTACTGTTGCCTCTAGTGTTTTGTTGCATTGGATTGAAATGGTTCTTCAGAAAATTAGAAAATATATTAATGCATAGAAATGACCACACACAGAAACTATTTTTCTTGGCATGCTGTTTATAGCCTAAGAAAAAAAGAAAATAATGAGTTTGGTGAGCTAAGTGACATCTATATTTTAAATATTGCTGTTCCTGTAATTTTTTTCCATTTGCCATGTTCCTTTGTTACTTAGGAGAAACTAGAAATGAATACTAATTAGGGGCACAATGAATATTTGATGTGTACTACCATTTTCCTTTTAAACCAGCTTCATGTTTTTTTCTTCCAGATGTGATACTTTCTCACAATGGCTTATATTGTTCATTATGACTAAATGAATAAGTATTTTTTGACAGTACCTGCCCTAAAACCAGGCTATCAGATACTGTCATAATGAGCCTCATAAGCCTTCTTCCTTTTATTATAAGATATTTTGTTCCCTGAAGGGTACTTGAATGATCTAAAAAAAGAAAATTAAAAAAAAAGAGGAAAAAAACCCCAACCACCAATCTGGAAAACTTATAAAACTTATAAGAAATTCAGTAGTGACAAATGAAGGGCAACACACTTGCATAGGAATAATCAGCTTCATGGATACAGGATGGGGAAGAACAACCTAGGTAGCTTTTTGTCCTTGTTTTACAAAAAATCTGTGGGATTTTTTCCCCTTCTTTTAGTAGGAAAAGCCTAAAACACTGTAGCATCTATCACGGGTTTTTATTGCCATACTTCATTTTTGCAATTGGAAAATTCAGAATCCATAGAGTTCTAATTAAAATTTTGGGAGGCAGTGAAAAGGACAATAACAATTTTCACTAATAGTGTGATAGCTAAATTTTGTGCTAATGTTTCCATTACGAAACCTTTTTTTAGAGTTTTATTCAGCCATGAAAATGTTATAAGATTAAACTCTTTCTATGTGTTCTCAGCCTAGGAGTATTTAAAAAATCTGTTTAGCAGCATTGCATGTTCTTTTTTTCAATAAAGCAACAACAATAATCACAAGCTTTAGTGTCATATGCACTCAGTGATCTCACAACATCACTATTTTAAAAGAGGTTTAATATTCTGTGAAATAATATTCTGCTTGGAAAAATGGAATTTATAGAATTATCCATTTTTACATATTCCCATAGACAATGGGAATTTTTTTGTGCACACTGACTGTTGTATGAGATGTGTAGTATGACAGAGTAAGAAGGAGGCTGCTGTGCCTGTCTGCTAGATATACTGAAATGCAAAAATGGACCGCTGGTCTTCTTGATCTCTTTAACCTGAACATGGGTAGGAAAATAGAAGAATATTGGCACAAGTTGGAAATGGCCTAAAAATGGTTTGAGCATTTGGGCTTTCCAGTTTCGGTAGTTACAAATAAGAGCTTATTACACTGCTTTTCTTGCTCTGACTTGTGATATATACTTAAAGCAAGATCCATAGCTTGTGTTCTGGTGGCTTCACTCTGTGCCTTTTTTGGGAATAAAAGGAGAAAAGGTAATGAATGAGGACAGCCTCACTTCAGATGAAGGATGATCAGTACCTCTCCCCATCCCAGTGTACAGAACTATGAAAGACAGGGGAGAAGGCATTTTTTGGACTATGCTGTGTCCAAGAGTCACTTTCTTCACACTTGCTATAGCAGACTTCCTTATTTCCTTATAATTTAGAATTGAATTCATGATGTCTTTACACCTGAATATCTCTAAATGATCCTATAAGGCAAGCTTTTTCCTTATGGATTGGCAGGTGGGGAAGTTTGTTTATGAGTGTTGAGTTTATTTAGTAGTATATGTTTACTCCAAAGTTGGTAATAATACATCTTATGTGACCTTAAATTATGTGAAAGTGCTCAATGTGAATAAGTGTTTTTTTACAGTAAAAACATTAATAGCAGAAATTTCCCAGTGAGCTAGTTTTATGAGGTCAATAAATTCTTGACCCCGTCAGACTTTCCTTGGTAAAGCTACTGTTCCGCTAAAATAGCTTTTCAAATAAACAGAAGTTGTCAAAGTTTTCTTCCATTTTTCAATTTTTAATATGAAGTAATATGCATTGACCAATATTTTGATCAATGGTAAAAAATGGAATTTGAAATTAAAAAAAGTCTGCTATTACCTGAAGCAGTAGTTGTTGCTTATTTTTAAACTGTGAGGCTGGAAAGTTTGAAGTTTTCTTTAAAAAAATAGAAAAAAAATAGTGTTGTTGATTTAGAAAAAATATTTTTAAATTGCCACCTGACATTTCTCAATCATACAAATTCTGTTGGAAATCTTTAATGTTAACTCAGCTTTTTTAACTAATTTCTTAAGATACATTTCTGTAAAGTATTGAGATCACAGTTTTAGAGACTGAAATCCCATGGTATCTTTATATATTTTTATATGTCCCATAGCACACATTGTAATATTAAAAAAGAAAATTAATATTGAATTTAAATATGAATTTTAAATCTGCTGCATTAAAATCTGAAGGTATCTCTTTTGTTTGTGTACTTCTGCTTAAAAGGGAGATTTTGTCAAAGCACAATAAGACTACCTGCCTAGGTTCAATTACCTTTTTTAACCTGAAAATGGAACTTTAGGATGAACCTAAGGTGCTTGTTAGAGGAAGCAAATGGCCTGAGATGGTAGATGCAGTTGCATCTTGTACAATGGAGTTTCACAGTTCCTGGAACATGATCTTTACAACACAGGAAAATTCAGATGGTTGGTAGAGTTTCAAGACAAATTCTCAGAATTTTCATTAGCTTGCAAAACCTATTGCATTTGCTGCACCTGTCACAAAAGCCCATTTTGAATAGTGCACAGAAATATTCATACATTTCAATTTAGTCCTGTAGATTTTTTTAAATCAAAGACCATATCTAGTACTTTCTATCGCAGAAGACCATACCGGGCAACTAGAGAATGTTTTTAAGCTGCTATGTGCAGTGTATAATCTATTATTGTGAAAAAAATAATGAAATTTTACTGTTAAAAGAGTACAGGAAAGGTAAATGAATGGTCCTACTGATAAGATAAACTGACAAATAAAGTAAGAAATATTATAATTAAAGTTAGATGGCTTAAGGATTATTCAGAAGCTCATAATATAGTGTTATCCTATAATGTGCACAACGTATGCTACAAAAACCTAACAATTCTCCCAGGAAGAAAGTAATAAACTTGAGTGACAATCCAGAAAAGCTTTTAAGATCTGGCATGCTTTGGACTGAGGCTTTAAAATTTTCCAGTTACAGGTATTTCATATTGCAATTTTTATGCATTTCCTTTTCTTAGACAGAAAGTTAGGTTTGAATAAGACTGTTGGACTAAATTTTTAAATCATTAAGTGGCATTTAATGTCAACATGAAGACCTAACTAAACGTAACCTCATTTTCTGTTGCTTATATGAGTAGAAGTTGTGATTCTCCTCATATCTGAAAACCAAGTACCTTCAGTTAAGTGTTTGTAGATATATATAGTTTCTGATGTATAAATTCTCAAGAACTTTAGTAGAGGCAAGTGATGCTGTGGGGAAATGTGAGTGCAGAGCAATCTTGCTTTGTCTGCTGTGGATCACTGTTTTATTACAGCACCTAATGATGAAGCCAAACTGTTTGGTAGGATCTGATAGAGTCTTTTTTCTTTGTTATTACGCACTGGATTACTGTCACACTCCTTAGTGAGACTGAGGGCTTGTGTTAGACTACTGCATTTTGAAAGGTCTAATCCATGAATTGTCCATCCTTGCAGGACAACAGCACTGAGCGAAAGCAAAATGTTCTAAAACTGACTTCTAAAACAAGCAGGAGGAGCCTTATGTGGAACTGTTGTTCAAGTGCTAAACCAGCCCTAGCGACAATAAAGAATGCAGGGTAGAATTACCTTTTCTTCAGGACAAACTTGCAAGCTTTTTCTTTCATTGAACATTTGTAGTGGTAGCTATTGCTATTGCTCTGTTGCAGTGCTGTAACATACTTTTCACCTAAACACATGCTCCTCAGTCATTTTTCAACTATGTCACTACTAATTCTGCCATGATGCTGTGATTTGTTGGCATGTGCAGCTTTGATGGAGCTGTCATTACTCTAGGCAGAATTGCTTATCATCCCGTGTATCTTCAGATCACTGTCCTGTAATTTTAAATGTAACCTTGTCCTTGTGGAAGGGAGCTACTACTTTTCTAAGTTACTGGTACACTTTCCATATGCTATTCCTTTTCTGGATCTGTCAATTGTACACTTCATAGTATTCCTGAATCCTTACCAGAAGACAGAAATTCTTCTTCATATTCCTCTGCTTGTTTGGACGCGCTCTGTTAAATAAATAAAACTGTAGATAAGGATGAATTGGTGAAGTGTTTTGGGCCACTCATTTTATTTAACTATGGGGGTTACTTATTAGTCCAATAGGAACATTATTTCTCCCAGTTACATATAAATAATCAAATAATATCTGCTTTAGATAATTAAGTCAAATAGTACCTGAGTGCTTAGGATCAGAATACTTCTACCACTCTGTTCAACTTTTCTGCTTGTATCATAAAATCTCACTTCTCTAGGAACTGTTGTCAGGACTAAATTTTTTACAAGGTTAGTTCTCTCAGGACCCTTACTTCTCAGGACCACATACCCACACAAAGGGTATGTGGAGGTCCGGAAGAAGAAGTGATTGTTATAATTCTTCAAAATATAAAATACCTAAAGTGTAAGGGACAGAAAGTCCCCATCTTCTTCTTGCAAACCTTTATATGCAGTGTTCCTAGGTAAAAAGGAGACTTTAAAAACAAAAATGGATGTAGGTATTCTAAATGCCCCAGGCATTTGTTTTTATTAAATTGTATCCTGTATAATGGCATTTTGCAGTCAACAGTCAAGCTCATATTTTTATGAATTCATGCATAAATCACATTATTGATTAGAAAACCATTGCCTTACATACCATACTTTATCCAGTTTTAAATTAAAATCAAAGTACAGAATAAAGAAAGAGGAGAAAAATTAAAGTGACTTTATACTCTGAACCCAATGGAATGAAAGAAAAACTGCTGTTTCTAAGTTAACAAATATGAAATTTCATGAAAGTACAAGTCAATCTTACGTATTTGAGGAAGTACAGGTGTGCTGGTTTTGGCTGGGATAGAGTTAATTTTCTTCACAGTAGCTAGTAGGGGCTATGTTTTGGGTTTGTGCTGGAAACAGTGTTGTAACACAGGGATGTTTTAGTCACTGCTGAGCAGTGCTTACACAAATTCAAGGCCTTTTCTGCTTCTCACCCCACCCCACCAGCGAGCAGGCTGGGGGTGCACAAGAAGCTGGGAGGGGACACGGCTGGGACAGCTGACCCCAACTGACCAAAGGGATGTTCCATACCATATGATGTCATGCTCAGCATATAAAGCTGGGGAAGAAGAAGGAAGGGGGGGACATTTGGAGTGATGGTGTTTGTCTTCCCAAGTAACTGTTATGTGTGATGGAGCCCTGCTTTCCTGGAGATGGCCGAACACCTGCCTGCCCATGGGAAGCAGTGAATTAATTCCTTGCTTTGCTTTGCTTGTGTGCGTGGCTTTTGCTTTCCCTATTAAACTGTCTTTATCTCAACCCATGAGTTTTCTCACTTTTGCTCTTCTGATTCTCTCCCCCGTCCCATTATGGGGGGAGTGAGAAAGTGGCTGTGTGGGGCTTAGTTGCTGGCTGGGGTTAAACCACGACAACAGGACTTTCAAACCAGCCTTTATTTCTGCCTAAAATTAGGACTACGTTACCAATGTTTTATGAAAAGTAACCTATAGTCACTTCTATATTTAACTCCAGCAGTGGAGAATAAGTCTTTGAGAATTTGTGAGAACTTATAGAAAAAATGTCATAGAACATGATTCTTCAGTAATAGTAAGTCCTGCCCTGTTTGTCTCTTCTATCTGAGCACTGAAAGCTGTCTCTCTCCTGTGAAATTGAATCTTGCACTAACTGTCATTGCTACAACTATTCATTTAAAAATTGATAAATATTATACATGTTTACCAACATAGTGCATGCGTATAGGGATACGGATAGATGTAGATATATCTTGATATTGATATATCTTTTCACTTTAGGCCAAGGAGCATACAGAATTATTAAGTGACTATTAGAAAACCATTAGTTTGAATTTGCATATCATATTATCACCTAAGAATGAGTGTCCTAATTATGATATTTAAGGGAAATAAATTCAACTGAACACATAAAACCTGATGACCGCGTCAGCTCCAAGCCATCATCTCAGTGCTTGCCTTCCTGCTAACTCTGAGATTTGCTGTAAGCCCAAATAACCACTGCAAAGGTGTTAATCTAATTATATCACAAAGAGCCAATTAAAGTGTAATGAAACACAGCTCAGCCCTGTGTTCACAATGCAATCCTAAAATTCACAATCCTAAAATCAGCCCCCACAGCCAGAATGAAAGGGGCTCAAAGTCTATTCTCCCTGCTTAATCTCTCTTCTGCTTTGTGTCTTCGGTTCTGACAGGACAAGAGGAAATGGCCTCAAGTTGCACCAGGGGAGGTTTAGACTGGATATTAGGAAATTTTTCTTCACTGAAAGGGTTATCAAGCATTGGAACAGGCTGCCCAGGGAAGTGGTTGAGTCGCCATCCCTGGAGGTATTTAAAAGACGTTTGGATGAGGTGCTTAGGGACATGGTATAGTGGTGGTCTTGGTAGTGTTAGGTTTACAGTTGGACTCGATGATCTTAAAGGTCTTTTCCAACCTATACAATTCTGTGATTCTGTGATTCTTACTGATATGTTCACAGCAATACTGTTTAACTTGTGTTGTAGCAGTGTCCTGAAAGCATCTCTCTTGTTAGAGCTTCTTGGGTAGTTCATGGTAAGTACCTGTGAGGGAAGTTCATTGCACTAAAGAGCTTATAATCTAGGTAATGATAACCTTTAAAATAATTAGGAGTGTAAAACCTAGAGTCCACAGATCAGCTCTTTCTCTTCATTCAGACCCTTATATTTTCAAGAAGGGCTGACAACAGTGGTGGCTACCTTGTATAATTAATAGGGGGTATGTTCTTAAGTATTTTGTTTAAATGGTATTAAAGTCTTAGAATAGGCAGAGTGAGAGAGGAAGAAAAGGTTGTTTACAAACAACTTTATAATTTGCTAATTTACGAGGTATTCCCATTTGAGTCTTAATAATGGTCTCCTAAAGTAGGGGCTTTGAACATACAGCATATGTTGGGGTATTTTTAATTTCTGTTTGAAATGGACATGAAATGAATATGTAGTCTCATTAGAAGAGAAATGGAAAATTAAATTTTACCTGGAATGGAAAACAGCCTTGGAAGTAACTAGTATATCTTGATTTGTGATTTCCTTTCTTTATTTTTTTAATTTCATATTTATCTGTATTACTGTTATGTTTATTGAGAGCTTTATAATTTTGTTTTTCACTTAGCTGACAAAGGTGTTACATCTCATCCTCTTTCAGTGAGTGTCTTGTTTTCTCTTGGACATGTCATTCTAGTTTCTTTTTTAAATACCTTCCCTCCTTCTTTCATTTGTCGTCTTTCTTACTAACTTCAGTGTTACCTGTCTCTTTTCTTTGATAATGTTCATCCACTATTTATCTGTGGTTTTTCTCCCCCCTTTTTGGTTTATTGGTGGCTTTGGTTCTTGTTGTCTACTCAAATGCTTTTGATTGCTTTCTTTTTATTATTCCACATCTTCCTGCATCAACAGTGTCTTCCTCCTTGTTCTGAACTCCGTGGCTATTCACAATATTGAACAATGACCTGTTGCAGTTGTAGGTTCCTTTGAGATACTAACTTCTCTTCAGGACTCTGGTATTTTCCCAGAATGTATTTTCTGTATTTCTTACAGGCAATGGTTTGGTATTCATGAGGGCCAGATAATTTCTTTTTGCCTGGTATTGATGAATTGAGAATTCAGTGAAAAAATTCCCTTTTGTAATCATCTTACTGTAGTCAATACTGTGCTTTGCTCTTTGATTTTTCTGTAGCCCAAATCTTCAAGGTGTTGAAAATTAGTACAACAGAGGAGATCCATTGTATCTTGTAGGAATGGAAACATTGCAGTCCTTTAGAGGAAGGTTTGGTTGCTTGTTCATACTTACTCAATTATAGAATGGTGGAAAATCAAACTGTCCCTTTGTCATCATATGTGTGTTAATGTTATGCATGTGCCATCTTTGTTAGAAAAAATGAGCATAATATTTCCAGCTGAAAGTAATTAGAGTTAATTGTTAATTGCCAATTACTATAGAGTCATATTATTGTCTTTCTTACCCTAGGGCTGATTTTAAAATCTTGATTTTTATATGCAGTGTATATTTCTTTGAGCAGAGAAATCTGTCTTGGTAGTTTAGTGTTTGTCTTATTTATTTTTTTAACACATTGTGTGTAATATACTCACTGAGATGCAGTCTTCCCCAGTGAATTCTTGTAAACTCCTATCTTCACAAATAACAATATTATTTGTCCATTTGCTTATGCCAATAAACCTTATTATATTTTTTCATAGAGGGGAAAAATCAGTATCAGTTTTCCATATCTTTTCCCTCAGAAACTCTCTTCATGCTGATTAAGTCCTTGAGATTTTAAAATGGGATGTATTTATTTGTAATAAACAGGTGTGTGCTGATCAGCCTCTTTCTTTGCTAGTCCTTATCAGTATCTGTGGGTTGTTCCCATGAGACAGGAAGGATTTAGACTGATTAAAACACCTGATACTGTAATACTTGCTTAGCAGTTAAAAATAAAGAAAGAAAAAATATCAATCACTTCTATGTTGAGTACATTCTATACTTATCTCTATTAATATAATTGAAAACAGAAAACGGTAGAGCTACAGGCATTTATTTTTAGGAGAGAAAAAACCTCCTTAAAACTATATTAGCAGCTATGCAGATCTGAAAGTTTCTTCAGAATAGTGAAGTAACGTTCATTTCCAGAAATCACAACAAATGCGGTGGAGATAGGTAATGCATAGATCTTCCTGACTGACCAGAAGTCTGTTTGTTGGTCATCAAACTTCAAAGGAACAGTTGCAAGGTTATCAATTCCTTATCCTTGGCACTATTTTTTCCTGCTGTGGGGATGTCATTATGTCTCCCTCCCATCCCTCTGCTCTACAGTGACCCCATGACGATGATGTTCCAAATTGAGGATAATACTGTGAGGAATTATTAGCCGTGGTTCATTCATGTAGCCCTTTGAACATATGGAGGTTTATTTGCATGAAGATAACTCTTCCAGCTGGTCTCAGTCCAGTTCTCAGTGGGCAGGTGTCTGCAGTCTGTAAATAGCAATGACAGTGCTTAATAAGCCATAACAATAGTCTCAGCAAGAAGACCTTATTTAATAAAGACAGTGAATCCAATCATCAGTTCATAGAAACTCAGATGCATAAGATTGTGCTTGGTTTATGTTTTAACTAGATTTTTTTCTATTTTTTGTTTCCATTTGGGTTTTTCCCATGCCACTGCAATAATTTTCAGTTTAATCTTTTAAATGGCAGCTGCTTTGCATTTTCAGAAAGTAAGAACGACAAATTACATAGTGTATGAAAAGTTAGGATTCTTGTTTTCATGGCATATGTGAGAGATATCTTTTAAAAGTGTCTTTCCCTGAAATAAAATTGATTATAGATATACTCCTCCCCCCACATACACCAATATTAAAATGCACTATAAACTATTTATATGATCACTTGTTTACTGCGTTTAACATATTGATGGAGGAAAAAAGCACAGGCACAATAATTTATAAAGGTTTTGTGCATATACTTCTTTCCACTTAAATAAGCCTGCATGTAAATTAGCAGTGCATGCTTGAAATTTTTTAGTATGATGGTCTCTTCTACCCCTAGATCATTAAATACCACCCTCTGCCATCACAGGCAACTGATATCTAGTCCACTCGGCTCCAGAGAACAGCAGTACATAGAGCAGCTACAGTAAGAGACCAAATGTGGAGGTAGAGGGAAAACTGAAGAATATAGCTGGGCAGAATAAGGAAGGTCTAGGATATTTTCAGTGCCCTGGCACCATTAATTAGGTGTTTGGCTTGAACTGCACCAGTTTCATCTGAAAATGTGGCTGTAGGTTTGTATGTTCTGATGTTTATTTTGGCCTAAAATAATGTGGTTCAGTACAGTGTTCACAAATAGTTGCTGGATGTGTACACTGCTTTGTGCATCATTTTATTTTGCATCTGTGTGTTCAGAAGTACATCTCAGTATTAGTTTGTGACAGATGTCCTTTACAAGAAAAATAGTGTGCTGTTTTTAAAGACCATCTCAAATTTGCCTGTGAAATATTTTTGATTATTACTATTATTGTCTAGCAATCTGGATTTAATTGCTCTTTGGTTTTCCTGCTTCAGAGACTGAACTGATGCATACCTTTACTTAAATGTTTTTATTAAAATCAGTGAGGCTTGTAACATGAGTAAAACATAGGTATACAATTAAATGTTTAGAAGGTAGGTGAAATATTTTAATGAAAAAAATACCTCTGAGCTTGTTTTGGAAGGCCTGAAATTATGAGTTTTCCAAATAAGAGGCCTAATTCTAAAATCCTTTATTTCTTCCCTAAAAGTGAAATTCTTCCCTAAAAGTATTGGCTAGATTCATGTAGAGTCTTTAGTTTTGGTGTTAGGTATTTGCTTTTTAAGCAGTGCTTCGAAAGTTTGTCCCCTTAGAGTGAAATTGGAAAAAAACAGACTTTGCACTGATCAGAAAACCACTGAGAAAGAATAAAAATACAAAATTCCAAAGACTGAAATGTACTCTAAGTCATGCTCCAGCAGGATGGCATCTGTTTCCAGCCAAATTTTCAGAGTCTTGAACTGTCTCCTGAAGTAGACACCTAAAAGCAAGTTTGTTCTTTGAAGGGACTGTAGAAAAGTTACTCTTTTAAGCAATATGTGTGGAACTTCTCTATGAAGTATGAGAGATCAATTGAACTGCAGTTCTTCTCTTTTGTAGCTGTACATCTTTGAAGAGGAAAAAGAAAAAAAGATTCCTTAAGATGGAGAGAAAGGAAATCTACAGTCACATATTTAAATTTAGAGCCTAATGTTTAAAACCATCCCCTGAGAGGGAAGTTACAGACTCTGTCCCTACCCCACCATATTGTGTGTTTTATTTAGTGATTGTTTAAAGTAAAATAAATTTTTTAAATTACTAGCAGAGGAACTAAACCACAATGTCCTCATTCACAGATGAGTGCTCAACCTACTAATGCAAAAGAATCATAAATGTTCCTACTTGCCTACTGTCACTCCTACTATTGAATCTTCTTAAGGAAGATGGAGAGTGTCACTTTTGCAGAATAGCCTAAAGAGTTCATTATACTGTCTAGTCTTCTCCTTGGAGATCTGTGTTTTTCTATGCTTGGACATATGCATGAATTAAACAAAGGTACTCTGAATATTACTTATTTTATAGAACAGATGGAACAACTTTCACCTTTTCTTACCTTTCCTCCCTATCCCCACACCATGTATTTCTGAGAAAGATTTGAGCAATTTAACCAATTTTTTGAGCAACTAAAGAATTCTAGGGCAATTCAGTGTGACAGGTTGATAGAACCTGACCAATCTTAAGCACTGAGTTATTTGGCCATGTCAAGATTTAAAGGTTGCCAAGAATACCTGGAAGTAGAATTTTAGGTGCTGGAAGATATTTAAGGCACATATCTGAAGTAAGTAATTTAGGTACCTCTAAGGCTTAAGTGGCAGCTGAACAAGGGCTTGCAGTTTTGGATTTAAGAGTTTAGATTCCTTTTTTAATCCCTTTTTAAGTGCTGAAATCCCATTTTTGCATTTAGCAGCATATCAAGATAAGGGCTTCTATAATGCCTAGTTCTTACATTTATCCATTAACTGTAAAAGCAGTAAAGCAGTAATGACTGCATCCCATTCTACTGTTTGGATGATTTGTCCTTGAACTAGAAACATTTGGTTTCTTGCTCTAGTAGGAAAAATAATTTGTTTCATTTTTATGGTCCTTTGATTTTTTTTTCACCAAATTTTATTCAATTTCTAGAAGCAGAACTCTCTTGATAATATAGAAATTTATATTCAGTATGTATATATGACATAAAATCCAGAGAAGGGTCTTTTTATTTTGACTTCTGCTGATTACTTTTGATCTGGTGCAACTCTTAGAAAATACTAAAATTAATCAGGATTACATACTGGCAGCATTGAATTTGATAGGATTACACTGGTAATCCTAAAACATAAACTGCCTGTTAAGAGATACAGTATAATGTACAAATTCTCAGCTGAGGTGACTAGATCAGTCTAACCACAGCAGTACAGAGCATAGCAATATAAATTAGCTCATAATGAGTTTCATGTTGCCCTGACCGGTTTATTGTCAGTGCTTGAAGTAAATAATTGAAAATGTGCTTACAATTAAAGCTTCTCTACAGTGTGCTTCGGTCACACTGATAGTATCTAGCATAGACTAACTTGAATTTCTTTAAAAATGCATTTTAAAATACACCCCCAAAAATACTTTTGTGTGTGTGTGTGTGGGGGGGTGTCCAATTCTGTGCCACCTCTGGGGAATTCTCACACCTCTGTGAGTCTTGTGGCTCAACAGTGACATTTTCATTGGTTACCACGTAGCATGGTGGTAACTATGGCTATGGAAATTAGTTGCAGTTAAAATAATCTTTCTTCCTCTTCTGCTTTCTCCACTCTCAAAATGAACTCCTTAAGCCATTAGCATTATGAAACATTTCATTTTATTCTTCTTTTTAGTATTTGTTGTTTCACTTGATACGTAATAATCTTATGATGGTATTTTTTGAGGGACAAAAAATTACAAAAAACCTCAGTTCTTGAACTGAATATTTTTACACCATTTTTTCTGGTTCTTTCCCTCTTTTTTTTTTTTTTTTTTTTTTGGCCCCTGGTGGTTCTTCACAGTCTCAGTGACACATGCAATTACTGCAACTGACAAAACAAATGCTGCCTTGATAGCAAGGAGAAAGCATGTTTGCTGTTGCCACCACTGAAAAGTAATTAAATAGCTAAATCAGTGGAAGTGAAAACTACAATGCAAAGAATTCTGAAAAATAAGTAGGACATTAACTGCAGTTCTATTTGGAACAGTAATTATGTGGAAATGCCAGCTTTTGACTCGAAAAAGTACTCCCAGACTGTGATTGCAGTTTGATTTATAGCAGTGTAAATCAGGAGTAACTGTGATGTTGGAGTCAGTGGCATTACAGGAGTGTAAAACAAATGTAGCTCGCATACACGCTTTGGATTATTCCCCATTTTACCATTAGTCAAACAAGACCGTGAATCGCACCAATAAAACCAGGATTCTTCTCTGCAGCTGAGTCTTATGATGTTGTAATCAGCAGTACTGACTGTTGACTGCCGCGGCTGCAGTTTCTACAAATGTGTCACAATGCTGAAGGTGAGAATTAAAGTGCTTCCAAATTTTAGCTGTTAACAAGGTATGACCAGAAAAATAAATATGTAAAATTGAAGATACCAGAAAAGTATAATTTTGAAAGAAAACAACATTAGATGTGAAGGAATAAATATTAAGGTGTTAAAGTATCCATTTGAAATGGCAGCTGTTCGGGGCTTACGGGCTTTTAAGCTTTAGGGGCTTACAGTGAGGGTCAAGCACAGGAAATTGTAAGGGGACAGTGATTTAAATATTATCCACATGAGTGCTTATACCAGGCTTAGTGACATCACCTACATGGGAGGAAGAAAGGATAAAAGTAACAAATGCATACACATAACTGTTACATGGAAAAAATAATTATCCAAAACTTATGAGAATTTTCCTTTTTTTTCCCTTTTTTTATAATTACTGTTTTTTAGTCTGTAGCTCCTGCAGCTAAAACCACCTGAAACAGTGTTTTTTCTCACCTTTCTCACCCTGGTCATTGTCAATATTTCTCATCTTGACAGATATTTCTGACTTGTGCTGGTTATTGTGTATACCATGACTCTGTGGTAACATACAAGAACTCCCAACTTGAATTATGCAAAGTGATTTTGGGCTCTCACTGAATTTAGACATCTACGCCCCTTTTCAAGTCTTGGAACTAAAAATATTTTCTTTATGGCAGTGATGGGCATTTGAGGTTTCTGCTCGGTTAATTATTTTTTTCAATTGGAGAAGCTTCTATTGGTTCATCTGTGTGGATTGACTGGGTACATAAAGTTGTACATTTTAGAAAGTACCACTACCACCAAAATAAAAAAAAGATGTGGGGAATAAAATACTAAGAAACTGCGATATGGATTCCTTTGAAAGTACATGCAACTGGATTTTTGTGCTTAAGTGCAACTTCATTCTCATTGAAATCAGTAGCAATATTGAACGAATAATTAGCCTTTAGTGCATGCCATATGCGCTATTGAATGCTCTGTGATAAAGGCTGTAGGCCTCACTAGTTGTTTTTACTATAACTTATGATCTGAGGCATTTATATCAATTGACTGTTGAGGGCTCTGTTGGATAACATTCATTGTCCCAGCCTAGTTGAAGCAAGTGTAATGATTTACTGGAGCAAATACAACAAGAGTAGTTTCATCATCTGTGTAAAGCAGCTGAATAATTTCTGTTCTAAATATTGGCAGACCTGTATTTTTTTCTAAGTTTATATTTTCAGTGTCATTTCAGATACACAACTTATGGTCTTGACCTTTCATACTTTCTGTTTGCATTTGTTGAAGAGGTGGAAATGATAGTGCAAACTTCAGGATTGGAATTCAGTTTTAGAAGTTGTTAAACACATTACACTACAACTACAATTAAAGTTATAACCTGGGATTCCATAAAATGCAGCAAAAGCCATTCCTTTAACCTCAGCCTACCAGCAAAATTTCTCTTTAGGCTGAACTAATTCCCAGAAGGGCTTATTCTGCCAGTTTATGAAGAGTGGCTTTTTGATTCTGGAGTAAAACTTTTGTGCTCATTCAGTCGTGTCCAATACTGCCAGCTAGTGGTCATGACTTCAAAAGCTTAACCTAATGGAATTTACGTTAGCAATTTAAAAACAGAAAAATAGAATAAAAATAGAAAAATTGAATAATCTGCAGGGATAGCTGGCTCTCCTAGTATTTGTCTTGAGCAGTATGAACAGGGAAAGAGAACCCACCTGTATTAAGATTTCCTTCAACGTTTTATCCTCCTGTATCTATCAGACTAATTTCAGAAAGATAAATTAACTAATTCATGTCACAAATTGCCATAAAGGCATGAATAGTCACAGGACTTGTCCACAGAAATCACAGAGGATTTTCCAATTCATTATTTCCATGAACAATATTGTATGAAATATGCAATATTTGGGACACGGTGGAAGTATGTCTAATATGCCTGTTCAATGCAGGAAAGCTTTGCCTAGAATTTTTCTCTTTAAATACACTCAATTTATTGCAGGTTTCAAAAAGTTGGAGCAACATGAGTTTCATCTAAAGCTAGTATTATAATATAAGAGCTAGTATTAAAGTTCTTATTAATCTACCATAGAGAGAAAGGAGGCAGAAAAAAGGTTCTACAAAAGTACTGGACTTCTGAAGTTGCTTGGGCTTCTAAGGTCACTTTTATAAGATGTAATCATTCCCTTATACATTCTCTGTTTCACACATGCAAAATAATTTTTAGGTAATTTTTCCTTCTCCTTTTCATATAACTGATCTCTATGAATGTTTTTTTACATCTTCTGAATCGTGAGAATTGCCAATAATTTTAGATACTACCATTTATTTCAAAATATTATCATGCTCTATTTCATTGGGCATTGGGTTTTTACAATATTTTTGAACTTTAAATAATAGCCTAGAATATATGATTTTTAAATTATATGTTACCTTGGAAGTTTACAGTATTTTATGGCTGTTTTAATGGAGGCTTTGAATGTTGTCTTTAACATGCTTGTGAGTTTACCTGGTAAGTGACTTGAAAACAGTTAGGATTTTCTTTTTGATATTTCTCCTGGTTCCAAAACAAGTGGACACAATTTATAAGTTAGAAATTTATTTGAACTGCATATCCTGTAAACTCTTCTTGTATATGAAAATGAAGCCCAATTCTCCACTTGCTATAGCTTTATCAGGAATTTAGAAAAATCCTGCACTTCTAGTTTAAAATCCTCACCACCTAAAATCACTGAGAACTTGTCCTAAAGATCTGCAGGGGCAGCTCATCTCTCTGGTAGAAAGTAACCATTTTTGCACAATCCTCAAGAAGGACCTTCCCTTGACAGGCCTTGTTGTGAATGCAATAAAGAAAGAAGCATGCATAAAAAGAAAATTCTGTTCAACATGCTGTTTAAACAAGAAAGCTTTAAGGTGGAAATCATAGCTGCAAATCCTAGTTGTCTGCTAGGATGGTTCTGATTTGCTAAACCTATAAATTCTTAATCTGTTACAATATCAGATTGCCAAACAAACTTTCTTCTTGCCTTTCCTTCTTTTGGTATCTCTGAGAATGTGAAGATTGTGAAATTTTGGGGGGAATTCACCCAGTTTAAAAACTTGCTCATTTTGAGAACACTTCTGCATACTTTCTCTTTGTGTCCTTTAATTTTGTAGAATGGAATCTGTTTCTTTCTGGTGTGCTATAATGCTTCCTACTGTTCTAAATGATACATTAAGGTTTTTCTTTTGCTTTATATTTGATCTTTGCCAAAGAACTAAGTGTTTAGTCTCTGTAAGAAGTAAGTGGGATTTTGGCCAATTTACAAGATTGCAATAAAGAATGTCTTTGACAAGATGCATTTTCCACTTTTCCATCTTCTTTGCAAGTGGATCAAGAGGAATTTATACTGCAATGAGAAAAAATGCCTGGAGCTTTCCACATCACCTGCACAAGAGTCAAATGGATTTCAGGTTTATAAAAGAGGATGGAAAACCAGAAACTGAACTGTAAACATTAGGCATCATTAGCAACTAACTTCTTTATATACAAACACATAACTAAATTCTTTTTTATTGCAGCAGCAGTGTTGGTTGAGTTCTTCACCTGACACTTTGATTGGGGGTTAATGCAAGCTGGTATGTGAAAGACAGAAATACTGTAATAAGCCATTTATCCAGAGATACAGCTCACAGCTGTCATTTTTTGAGCAAGTCCAACTGAAGCAGTTTTTCACAGTGTTTAGGTTTCTGGTCTGTACCAGCTCTCTCTGTTTAGTAGACAGGTGGTTAGTTAACCAGATTCTGATGTGTCTGGTCAGGAAACTTGCATCTGTATCAGTGAATCCACCTGCACCATCCATCAGTGCATCCACCTGCATGAGTGGAGGAAGCGGGACCACTGGGCAGCCATTCAGTCTCTCTGTACTTTACACAAAGAACTTTTGTTGGAGAGTCTCCCTGAAGCTCTGCTCTTTTATTGTAGGTGGTGGTGTTTCGTTTTTCATACAGTAACATAGGCTTTTTTAGAGTGTGTGTTGACTGGCTAGAGGATTTCTATTAGGATGCAGATGCTTGTGATTTAATGCAAAAAATGTAATTATGCTGGTTGCAATTGGGAAGATATTGGGAAGATAATTTTGGAATAAGAATGTGATTTTGATGTGAGTTCTATGTCTGCAGGGTATTAAACAAAATCAAATAACATCGTACATTATTTTTAATGATTTTGGCAAAGTTGACAAGAGGAGGTAGAAGTGAGCAATACTCCCCTTGTGTACAGATATTGAGTCTTTGATGAGGTACAGTATTATAGAAAACAGCACTGCATTTTGATATGGCTTAGCCTGTTCTGTTCTGTTCTGTTGAGAAATAGATCCGTGTACTTACCTAACTTTTGAAGCATCTTTTAAATGGGAGTTACTTTTCACTTGTTGATGCTTTTCAGTTTTTCACTTTCTCCTTCTGAATTTCCCCTCACATTGTGTTTACATGAGAGAGCATTTTCAAGCAGCCATGTTTTTAAATCCTTTCATTTCCTACTGTGTGGGATGCTGTTGCCTATACCGTTCAGGTACTTTCAAGATTATGGAAACAAAGACAAAAATCCTCCATGCTTCCCTGCAGGAACATCTGAAATGTCTGTCAAACTCTTTATGAAGCTACTGACAAGGTAAGAAAGCACTAGGCTCCGCAGACTCTTCACACAGTCTTGTGTTTGTTTTTTAAATTTATTAAATGTTTAATTTCATTTAAAAAATCGTTTGAAGAGGGTGGGATGATAAACAGTCATCATAGTAACAAGTGCTCTTTGGAAAGAGGGCAGCTAAGATCTCAATTTTTGCTTCTTTTAAGACAACAGCCGGCTGAGTTTCTAGGAAAATGAGATCTGATCTCAGAGCAGCCGGTTTTATCATTGTTAGAATGGCAGATATGCCAGAGAATATAGTCTGGTAGATTTGAGATTTTGAAGCTAAAAGTAAATTTTTTTTTTTCTTCGATATGTTTAAAGGTAGACTCAATGTGTGCAATTCTTAGAGCCTAAGGAAGGTAGGTGTCTGGATCACACTGAAGCCAAAATGTTACTGTCTTTAGACTTAACAAAAACCTGAAGTTCAACCTAAATTTAGTTTTAGTTGAGTGACAACTACTTCCACATTGCTTATCTCCTAGAATATCAGTATTGTTTTTGTCAATGATGGTGAGATATTTATAATGATGGTGAGATACTGATTTTGTGTATTATTCAGCCAGCTCTACCAGCCTTCCTGAATGCACATGCTAGGGGGGGGGGGGGGGGGGGGGGAAGAAGGTTTTTCAGTGTTTTAATACCTTTGGAAAATGATGTCCTATTCCCATCTTGGTGTCTGATGTCAGGAAACTTGAAAATAATTTGAAGTATTGAAATTTATGAAAAATATATGCATTCAAACTAACTAACTAGAAAAATCTGCCATTTAATCAAGCAACAATACCTATACATTGCTTTTTAGGACTTGTACCATAATACCATTATAATGATCATCATAAAGTAATGAAAATAATTTTGCTGATTTTTTTGTAATACTAAATTACTATTTGTGGTTAGTTCATTATTCTACATCTCTGGTATCACAATGTGTTTGTTTATATACTTTCAGAAAAAACCTGCAGAGGACAAAATGAATGAAAAAGCTGATTATGCTGCCTAGTTTTAAGTGCCCTCAACAACTGTACATTCTGTGACGCAATAATATTCCATTTTATGCAAAGGTTGCATGTTAGAAGCACTTCCCGGCTGTTCTAGTCTAATAGTTCGATAAGTGCATTGCTATCCAGTACTGTAACATGTAGATTTTTTTTCTTCTAGAAATTAGTTTTTAACTAAACAACATTCAACATAAGAACACAGATATTGATCAGTCTTCAGTAGCAAATACTGATATGTATGAGAAGCATTCTCTGCATCAATACTGGATAGACAAAGTTTGGTTGTCTTCACTTTTTTTCCCGCTAAGTACCTTGAAGGCAGATGGACTCTACTAGGGCAGTCATGGTGATTAGGCTAATACAATGGCAAATAATTTTTTGCTAGTTGACGTCTGGCAAACTTATGTTGTGACCTCTGAAAGCAGTACAGGCCTGGTGAAACAGTGGGAAATTTACTTGTGAATGAACTGATGCTAAACTTGTCCTGATCTGAAGGTCTGGCTTTTCATGCACCTTCAGCTTGCTCCTCTTGCCTGCTGCTAACTTGCATGCACTTTTCAAGGTTTTCTTTGCTCCAGGTTAGTGCCTCAAGCAGCTCCCTGGAGTAAAGTATTTTCTCTGGGAGTTCTAGAGGCAGAATTATATCCTGGTTTTTATCTGTCCTTTCAAATATGTCCTCTCTTACTTTGTCTGTAAAATATTTCAAAATACATGGGCTACTACTTGAAATATTTCTCCACATCTTCATCTTTCACTGAGTGAAATTGTTGGTATTAAAGAAGTGGATGGAGGAGGCTGAGTGACAAATGTTACCTTGAAATCTCACGCTTACAAAACTGAAGACGTCATAACAAAACACCACTCCTCTGGAAAACTTAACATCTGTCTCTTCCATATGTATAATATCCATAATTTTTGTCATTCTTCTCTGCAAGTGTACTATCAAACTATGTGACCATATAATGGGTAATCTATTGATAGTCTATTTGATTTGTTGTCAAATTATTTCTGTCATACCTCTGCAACATCATTTACTCACTGTCTTATGTGTGTTAAATTTATCATAGTTAATAATATCATTGTTGCTCCTGCCACTTTGGAGTGGATCTGCATTGAAAATAAGAATGAAACTCCTTTAAAACTCTTTAATGCTAAACCTGGAACATCTTTTATACTCCTCTGGGCATGGTGCAGTTGCCTGAACAAAAGCATCTAGAGCCATTTTAGAAGTACTAGGCTGTATTACGTGTCTTGCAGCTACTACTGGAAAAGGGCATGGTCTTCTACAGGTCACGTCATGCCCATCAGCTGTGTGCAGACGTCTTTGATACCCTAAGGCAACACTCAGTGCTTGTATTTGGGCAGCTGAACTGACCCCTTCGGTATCAGATTTTATCTGACCAAAACAGTGTGCCTGCTTACGATCCCTTCCGACTCATGCCCAAGTGACTGAAAACATTTCTGTGTTGCCTAGTTGAGTATCTGTGTATCCCAGAAACTTCATGACAGAGCAGAATGCATTGGGATGACACTAGCTTGGGCATGAAATGACTATATATACAACTATATATACACTATATACGTACGGTATCCAAGCCAATAACCAGTGACTCTCACCCATGTAATATAGTTTTAATTTCTTTGGGCTTTTTTACTTGATTACTTGATAGTATGGAAACCTACTTTCAGAATTGATCCATGAATTAACAGAATTGACCGTGTGCTGTTTTAAGTTAGAGGGACTTTGGGCCCTGCACCCCTGCTGATATTTCAGATTTTCATGCCTTGAACTAAGTTTATATTAGGGAGTCTTAAAATCTCAGTGTGCTTGGTTTTGCTCTGATACTATCTGGCAACAACTAGGTGCATACATGTCAGCTTCAGAGGAGGTTTCTTGGACTCATTAATGCCTTGTTTTCTGCAAGATAAGAGCAAAACTGTTGATGGTTTTCCATTACTGTTTTTTGAGGGGGGAGCTTCTTTTTGAGATTAAAGTATTTTCTCATTTGATTCAGTTGCCTTTTTTTTTTCTTTTGTACATTAGTGTGATAGCATTATTTTTAAAATATTTTAAGAATGTTATGTCAAGTTTATGTTCATTAATTTCAGTGTTTAAGAGATGGGTTTTGGTAGAGCAAAGTCATATTTTACTGTCTTTTTTGTGATAGGTTTCTGTTCATTTAGCCTAAATACATTTTCTTTAAACAGAGACAATCAATTTTGTATACTACATCTAATGCCCAATCTAAGGTTATCTTGTCCTTGGTAAAGATAGTATAGATCTTAGAGTGGCTCATTTCTGTAGGGCATTCCAATGTCATGTAATTTAAGATTATTTTGATTAACCTATTGATTTGGGAGGATAAAGGGTAAACTATTTTTCTTTTTATTGTTCTTTTCCATGAGCTTGCTTTCTCTTCATGAGTAAAAGAAGAAATAGAATTTTCCAGTGTAATTTTTTCAGTACCTATTAACAGTTGAATGGTTTTTTGCTCATTAGCAACTGTAGTTCATTCAAAAAAATCTTTAGGTAATAATGAATTAGTGAATCCTTAAAAAAAACAGCTAATGAATTAACTAGTAATGTTTTTCATGAACACTGAGAATATGGAAGTATTATACTGTATCATGTATATTTAATCATCTGTTGCCAAAAAATACAGATTTTTCCCTCCTCAGAAAGATCAAAGTGTCATAAGCTTAGGGGTTTTTTAACATTATAATGGAAAGCCTCTGATGAAAAGAACCGTTGTCCGTTTTTTATTTAAAGAGAGAGATATATATTATTATTTTTAGCTTTTAGAAACAGAAATTTTTGTTAGACCATTTCAGTATCCAAAATGGAGATGCCAACACTTTTCATTTTAATTTCTTACAAGTAAAAAGTTCATTTTTCAGAATGGAAATTTAAAAATGCTGTCTAAAACATTTTTCATTCCTTAATTTAAAATCTCTATTCTAGTCCATTGTCTGTGTCATGCTCTCATTTAAAAAATGCTTTATTTTTAATCAGGAATATTTTCATGTGAAATATTCCGGTCAGCACTGTGCCACACTTCTTTCTCTAAAAATTTCTGTGGAAAATATGTTGCGATGAGTCATGTTCTGCAATTGTGCAAGGTGGGGATTTAGCTGGTTTGCAATTTTCCATAAGTGGAGTTGCCCTATTTTGAAAAATGAATTTACCAGCTGTTCTTAGCATCTGCAGTACTTCTAGGTCATGCTGTTTGTCTATAACCAGGAAGTCGTTTGTTGCTTGTA
This sequence comes from Mycteria americana, assembly GCF_035582795.1. NCBI lineage: Eukaryota > Metazoa > Chordata > Aves > Ciconiiformes > Ciconiidae > Mycteria > Mycteria americana. The sequence continues at coordinate 43,768,094 of NC_134371.1, forward strand.
AAGTAAAGAAGCTCCTAAATTCCTTTGCTCAAAGAATCATAAAAGGGTATATGTGTTGATGGGTTTTCATCTCGGTTTATTGTATGGCTGTGTTGACTAGGAATGGACTAGTAAATAAATTCATGTTTAGAAGCAAGGAGGGACAGACTGCCATGCTTGCGGTTGGAATGCCTGGACAGGAACTTTGTTTAACTAAAATACGAGATTGTCACAGAAGTAGTTGGAGTCACAGTATGTTTGTTCATGGTCAACCAGCTGGAAGGTAACTACAGTCAAAATGGCTTTTTTTCAGTTTGGATGCTTGTTATAGCCGATGCCTCACTGAAGATCCTTGGATCTGCTGAAGTCTGCAGAAGGCAAGGAGGCTTACACAGGTAGACTTAGGCGATCTGGCTCCAAGCCTCCATGATTTCCATGGGAGATACCTGACTAGGTAGCGTTACTGAAAACCAAGGAAGTACTTCAAAGACTGGAAGAAACTCTTCAAAATCTTGGCTCAGATTGCTACAGGGTCTGCTGTATTAAAATTCAGTTTGTAGGATCCAGACTCAATCTACGTAGATCTATGATGATAGCTCTATGTTTTAAACACCATCTTCGCAGTCTGGAAATTGTAACTCTGCTGTAGAGTAGATAAATTGCATTAATTTAACAATTATATGAATCTTTGAGCTAGGCAACATTTTATTGTTAATTGCTTGATCTGAAAATTGTTTCCAGGTTATTTTCCCCATACAGAAATTATAATTCAGAATACAATTATAGTAGAGTATAATCCAGAATGATTAGGAAAAAGCAGAATTAATATTTCTCAAAGTTTACATTTATAAAATTTTGCCTGATTATCAACATATAACAGAGTAATTCAACTATCTGTAATCACTTATAACCATGGCATAAATGAATACAGAAAACAAAGTAATTAAACAGAAATAAAATGAGAAGTGTTGGGGTTTGGGTGTGTTTGTGGGTTTGTTTTTTTTTTTTTTAAATTAGAACAAAAAGCATAAAATAGTTTGTCTAAGGGAGAGGGTAGCAGGTGTAGGAATGGGCAGCAGTAATTTGTCAACATAAGAAAACCATAATGGTAGCATCAAGAAGAAAATTATGCTAATAAAAAAGTCATGCCTCATGGTACCATTATTACTTGCCTGTGTTACATGAATGATAATGAGAATTACATCACTTCTTGAATTTCTAAATTGCTTTACAACCTGATTGTTTATACATTACATTCTGCTTCACAGTTGGCAGATTTTCAGCACTTTCCAAAGAGTTTAGATTGTAACATTGTACATTCTTTGCCTTAATTATACATGCAGATGTTGTTTCACGTTTCCATAAAACTCATGAACCTTTTCCCTGAGGCTCGTCCCCATTTGTTCAGCTACAGAGGTTAGGAATTTCTGGTACAGAAAGGCCAGACCACCCTTCTACTTACACGGAAAACTGCCTTTCCCAATCATACTGTTTCTGTGCTTTGGTTTTCATCTTATGTCAGCCCCGGACTGGACCTAGGCTCCACCTTTGAAACTCCCCCCTGCCCCTCTAACACTACTTTAATTTCCTCTACCAAATGTCCATTTTCTTTTATTTGGATCACAGCAGAGTAGTGATAAGTGAAATGTTTCAGAAACATCAATTTCACAGCCTTGTAATTCCAAAGAAGCACACAAATGATTTTATTTAATCTAAACACTAATATGTAAATCCTACACAGCAGTTTCTCTGAATTGTATCGCACAAGATCAAAAATGCTTTTGAAGATGAGTTAAACAATAACATTTTGAAAACTGACAAATCCTGAAGTGATAATCGGTTTACTTTAATATTGGTAGTCATAAACCCTCAAATTTGTTCTGACCAAATAATTCCAATTAGTCTATTTTACTAAAATTCTGTTAAATTTTCTTTAAAAATCTTTTTCTCATTTTAATTAATCCCTTTCTTAACACTTACAATATATACATAACTGCCATAATTTCAGTGATGCAATTCTAATGATTCACTGTAAACTTAGAGTAGCTGGTGTTAATTTCTATCCTATCATATGGCATTCTTGATAATTACAGAATGAGAGTTTTGAGGTGATTTGCTTTTTCTTCTCAGAAACTGACATTAGTAATTTTTTTTTTTTCCCCTCCAAGCTCTTCTTCTGACATGGGGAGTGTAGTGCTCATTGTTCTTCTCTCAAGCTGATTCTGGGATGGTAACTATCACTTTGAGTTCCATTTTCATAGTTCCATGTGACTATGAAATACTGTTTTTCTGTGTTTGTACTGACTCTGAAAAATAACATAATTTATAATTGAATCAATATCAGTTTTCTGGATTGCTGGAGCTGCGTCTTGTAGATCCTTGATTTTCTTCTTCCATTGCTTCAGAATTTGGCCACCTGTCCCTTTCCTCTTTGATCTTCTGGAATTATCTATCTGACAGTCTTTCCTCATCCATCAACATGATGACATTGGAAAAAAAAAAAGCCTAATCTCCTAATGAAAGTGGACATCAACTCAGGAGTAGCTACTGTACGGCTGGAATGAGAAGTCTTGGATTCTTCAAATCTACACAGCTAAAACAGCATTTTATATGGCAAATATATTTAGTCCAGTTTTCTGAGTTTCAAGTTCAATATGTGCTAGTGAAGCAAAACCACTTCAGCTACTAAAAATTATAAATTATGACGGAGGACCTGCCAAGAACATGTACTGGTTTTGCTCAGCTTCTGGAGAAGCTCACAATGGAAAGTGCAGAAGGCCCAGACTATTTGCCAAGAAAGGAGGGGATGCTGTAAAGAAGAGAAGTCTTCCAGTCTGCTGGGAAATGAAGCTACTTGGATAAGTTATATTTACCTTTCTAAAATTTATAAGATAAAAATAGCAAAAAATTATTAATGACCTATCATCTCTTAGTAATTTTTTGCAGCATACAAGGAAGATTAAAGTTAGGTTCTAGCACTTCCTTTCCCTTTGTGTCATTTACAAATTAAATGATCTGTAATTTAAGAGGCATGGAAAACTCTCTGTTGGTGAGCGCAATATGTTCTTCTCAGATCCTGACAGAACATATATTTTAATTAAAAATCTTTCACACTGCATCTAATCAATTGGGTAGTTCCAACTGAATAGTTCATCCTAAACACGTTTGGCGTACGCAAAACTCATCTCAAAACACATAAAGTATTTACTAAACCAAAAGCAATGGAAAGGTTTTGATATAGCTGAGAAATGATACAAAAGAATAGAGGTGACAAGGTAGATTCTTTCCCCATGTGAATTGACACAGGTCCATTTATAGTCAAACAGTTAGATTGTAGGTGTCTCATTATCTGAGCTTGTGGAAAGTCATGAATTTGAAACTCAGTGATTTGGTGATATATGTGAGAAAATACCTACCTACAATGGATGGATATACTCAGTTGCAATGCAAAAAGCATCTTAATTTTGAATCTACTTTTGCTTATGTTTTTCAAAGCATAACATATTCTTGCTAGAACATGCTGCAGCTTGTGTGGTAACATCTTTGTAAGGTTTCTGTCCTGATGCACAAATTCAGAGAGAGATTTTGAGTAATTAGAGTAACTTTGGAACTTTTGATAAAGTGAAGGCTTGTCTGTGCAGAAACTGTACAGAGCCAACTGTGAATTTAGTATTCACTGCATGCTCCACACTACTCCCTAGCAAATATTTTTAGTTTTTACCAGGAGTGCATTCTTGTGCTGCAGCTGTCTGTTGTGAATGGAGTGAGAGTGCACTTCACTCGTAGGAAAGAAGCAAAAATATACTTTATTGATATAGAATAGGGAGTTAACAAAGTTCAATGCAACAGTGATTTAACAAGATTCGATGGCAAGGTACACTTGACTATTTACTGCATGGAGGACAAGGTCAGACAAAACTGTCAGGGAGACCCTCCCGTGGAGTCATGAGGTTCAGAAAAGGATCCCCTTGCTTTCTAAACTCCTT